>NW_028280763.1:627500-757500 GCF_059751285.1 Brachycentrus maculatus | reverse complement strand
AAAGTTATTGTTAAAAAATGGTGCTCATTTATTACATTATTATTCTTGAAATTCTTTTGTTTTGTGGTATGCATTAAATCACAAAATTAAAATCTCAGGTTTTTCATTTTGACTTCAACATTTTCCATACGGAAATCTGCCGACATTTTTCAGGTAAGTCTTGATGTAACGGAAGATGATAGTCATTGGTCGTTCTTCCCATTCCAATAGAACCGACTTGGGTGTGGTAACCTGAAAGAAATAAAAAAGTTTAAAAAAAAACATATTTACACACTAAGTACGGGAAAGATATTTTAACCTTTTCAGTCGATTGATGCTTAAGTATGGAAAGAGTATTTTTACATTCTGCGCTGGCCTCATTTCAAAGTCAGAAAAGAAGGAATTATTTAATGTTTTTTTATGAATATTATGTACCAATCTCTTTGTTAAGGTCTTAACTACATGTACACAATTATCGAACACCGTCGTCAGCGCTCTGCAGCCATAAAAAACTCCTGTCCTTAGGTGTTAACACATTGTTTGCAGTGTGCACATATTTGTGCGTTTAAGAAACCTTATGTTGCTGCGGTGTGTATATTTTTTTGCATTTTGCTTACCTTCAACATTATATAAAAAATACATACAACGATAAACCACATACGAGACTTTTACTTATCTGACCGTCTTATCTCTCTGCGAGTGAGTTCTTGCAAACTAAGCTGTACCTGAGAAGTGGTGAGTCAGATACACAACTTCTCGGAAGAAGCGAGTTCTTGCAAACTAAACAGTATCTGAGGGATGAGTTCTCGCAAACTAAACTGTATCTGAGAAATGAGTTCTTGCAAACTAAACTATAACTGAGAAGTGAGTTCTCAAAAACTAAACTGTCAGATACACAACTTCTCAGAAGAAGTGAATTATTGCAAACTAAACTGTTTATGAGGAGTGAGTTCTTGTAAACAAAACTGTATCTTGGGCGTGAGCTCTCGCAAACTAAACTGTATCTGAGTAGTGAGTTTTGCAAACTAAACTGCATCTGAGGAGCGAGTTTAAACAAACTAAACTATATCCGACGAGTTTATATTTTACATTTAGATTCAGTTTTTTTTCACTAATATTGCAAATAGAAGTGTAACCACATTCAATTAACATGATAAAACTGATTGTTAAATAATAAAACAGTTAAATTAATCTACATTGAGGCGCGGTCCCGTAGTTAGTTTTGCAGACTCATAGCGTCATGGTTTCTAGGTTCAAGTCAAATCTACCACAATTTGATTACTTTTTTTAATAACAGGCAGCTTAAGTCTTCAAGATATGATTAAATTTAAATATATGTGAGCATAATAAGAATAAAAATCTGCTATTGGCTTATTCTATGTAGATAGTGATAGAATTACAACCCAGGAAACTTTAAAGGATTAACAGATAATAGTAATTTATTGATAGTGACATACCTGATCTCCCATTAACCGGTTCAGAAAAGTAACGCATAAGACTGCCGCTTTAATTCCAGCTTTGTGGGTCAGTGCGGCGATACAAGTAACCTCCATTTCAATGTTTCTTATTCCTTTCTCCTTCAGCTTATTCAAGAAGCCCATTTTATCATCCTCTGTGTAGTCGCAGAATGGGCCATCTAGTCTTCCTTGGCCTATCAAAGAAAACGAAAAGCTTAAATGAAAAATATGTTTTGCTGATGTCAAAATATTTCTTCTTCAAACCATCATCCACAACTAATAGTGTATATAGCACTGCATCACTGCAAACACAGTGTTGTTTTGATCATTAACACATGAAGGAAGGGTGATTAGCCTTCTGCTTCAGGTACCAGTCCAGAGTAATATGTATTGAATAAATATTAGAGTGAAAAAATCAGTTATATTTATTTAAACCCCCACTGGGAATTGAACCTGGGACCTCCAGCATGGTAGCCGAGTGCTGACCATCGCACTATGGAGGTGGACAAAATATTTCAATAAAATTAAAATAAAAATGAATAAAAACTTTATCGGAAATAGCAAAAAAAAAGTTTTTCATTTTTTTGTTTTAACTGGCGCGGAGTCCCAGCTCATAAGGGAATGACGTGAAAAAGGTATTAAACCTTTCTCTGTTACTCGTTATATAAATTACACTCGTTAAGAGAGTAAGTTTTTTTACTCATCATGCGAATTACTTGATATCGCTCACTCCTTTCAAGAACGTCATAAATCAAAAATCGTCAATTCTCAGTTGTGCATGTTTTCGGAATGCCCAGAAAATGTACTATATCCAAGCAAAAGAGGCATATTTCTAACTTAATATTTACCCGCTACAGGGCAGAAAGTGTTGTTTTTGCATTTTGAAAAAAAGGTATTGTTTAATTATTTTTTTAAATATAATAAATATTTTTCAAATGGAGAAAAAACCTTCAGGTTTTATCTAAAAAGATCTACTGCACAGTAAAAAGTTCAGTAAGTGGCTTGATACTAATTTTTAATACATTGTATTATATTTTTAAACTTTAAAAACGTTCTCCTGAAAAATCTAGTTTTTTTGATTTATGACGTTCTTGAAAGGAGTGAGCGATATGAGAGGTTCCACTGTACATTATAGGCAAGGAAAATTTTCTAAGGGAAGTGATATTTTTTTTTTTAAATATTATATGTTTGTGTCGGGTTGTGGTCCCGTGGTTAGTGTCGCGGACTCTTAAGTAAGAGTTTCTCAGTTTGAACCTCGATCTTTCTCTGTAACTCGTTACGCGAAATGTCACTCAAAGGGAGCAACTTTTTCACTTTTTTTTTCACGTCATGCGAATTACTTGTTATGAAAGGTGTCAATTATGAGAGGTTCCACTGTACTTTATTCACCATCGAAGGATTGAATTTTTTAAAGCCATAATTAACTTTTTTTTCAAATGGACATACCATTGTAAAAGTCATTTGCACTCATGGTTCCTCCTGCAACTGTTTTGAAACCATCCTTGTCTTCAGACATCGCTACCAATTCTTGGGCCAGACGGAGATCTAGAATGGCCGGAGTAGACACCGTTTTACCGAATATAGGCTGTAAAAATAAAATAATAAAACAACAAAGGACACAAATAGCAATTAACACACTTTATGGAAACGTACATAGACCTCCAAGATCCAAAATTCGTAGGTATTGAAATATCGCTCACTCCTTTCAACAACGTCATATATCAAAAAACTTGATTTGTCAGATTGTTTTAAAAGTTTAAACATATAATAAAATGTATTAAAAATAAATATCAAGCCACTTATTGAACTGTTTATTGTGCAACAGATCTTTTTAAGTAAAACCTGAATGTTTTTTCTCCATTTGAAAAATATTTAGTTTATGAAAAAAATTATAAAACAATACCTTTTCTTCAAAATGCAAAAACAACACTTTCTGTCCTGTAGCGGGTAAATTCTAATTTTTAAAAAATGCCTCTTTTGCTAGGATGTAGTACAATTATTGGGCATTCCGAAAACATGCACAACTGAAAATCGACAATTTTTGATATATGACGTTGTTGAAAGGAGTGAGTGATATGTCAAATTTTATATTTAATCCCTCAAATGGCAAATAAAGAAATTGCTCAGTCCTGATATCATCAAAATAATATATTTGCAAGAAATAATAAATATGATACAAGAAAACACCTTCCGGAAAGCACACAAATCACAATTAACACACTTCATGGAAACTTACACAGAGCTACAGGATCCAAAACACATCAAACAAAACCTAACAATTACCTCTTTTGGTTAAAAGAACTTGAATTATTATGCAATAAAGTTGTACAACCTGCTTCTACTATCCATCAAGTAACTAAAAAAAGAAACTAAGTTTAAAAGAGCTATTCAAAAATGGATAATGGATTTCTCCTACCTTTACCTTTCGGTAAATCTGAAATAGATTGCATCATTTGGCATGTCTTATTTGAATGCATGTCAACAATTTTCTACTAAAATTCAAAGGGTATATAAAATTTATAATCGGAATCAGGGAACATGAATTATGTTTGAGAAATAATAATTTTTCGGAACTCGCCAACCATTTAATAGATTATAATCACAAATTTAACCACAATAACGTAGAAATCCTAAAAATAATCAATACGAAAAGCAACATTTTGAAACAATAGAAATGCATAAAAACATAAATAACGATAAACCCATAATTAACAATATGACAATGACTAAAGCCTCCCCCCTTTTGTCTATGTTCCCACTGAAAAGAAATAAAAATTAAAAATAAAATTTAAATTAATAAATAAAAATACGAAACAGCTACTACCCCCTCTTCAACCTTCAACGTCCCAAGGACCCAACTCTAAAATTTAGAATTAGCTTCTTCACATTCGTTTGATAATGCCCTAACAAGGCGAAACAAGTATCACAATATAATTTTTTATGTGTTTTTGTTAATAAAATACAACTTAGTAGACTCAAAAAATCTGTGTTTGATTTAAAATTAATACATAAATTCACATACGGTGTTTGAAAATGATGCGGAATGCATGGAAACATGTGTCACAGTAGATTTTAAGAAATAGTGGTATTTACTAAGTAAAACATTTATTAAAAATTGATAGATTTTACCACAAAGTGACTGCCGAATCAATTAATGAAACCCTTTACTATAACCTAAAATTAAATGTTAGGTACACATAGGCCATGCCTTTGTGGGATCTTTTTTTGTAACATTATTTTTTTTTTGTACTTGTATTTATATTATATTATGAAATGCAAAAGAAGAAAAAAAATAACTCAATCACCAGATGCAGTTTTGTCAGTAGAAACTCACTACTCGACAGGTGATCTCTACCAACTGATTAAAAAGGTACAATGTTCCTTACCAGATCGTAAGTTTGGCTAAGCATTCCGTCAAAAGCTTCATTGGAGACAACAACGGTTCCCGGTTCTACATCAATACCCCCGCTGCTTCCCACTCGGATGATGATAGGATCCCTGGCTCCGGAATACTGAAGAAGTTTAATGACTTCCTGAAGGACGACACAGAGTGTAGAGATCCCAATGCCATGCTGTAAATATGATATTAAAAAAATACATTTGTTAGTTGCCTTAGAAAATTTTCCTTGCATATTATGTACAGTGGAACCTCTCATAACAAGTAATTCGCATAATAAGCAAAAAAAATGTTGAAAGGTGCTCCCTTAACGAGTGACATTTCGTATAACGAGTAACAGAGAAAGGTCAAGTCCCTTTTTCACAATATAAACTTGTGAGCCGGGACTTCCGCGCCAGTCAAAACAAAAAATGTTTCGCTTAATGCAGTGGTTCTTAACCTGGGTTCGATCGAACCCCTGGAGACTGATTCACCGAATCAAGTCAAGTCAATCGAAGTCAATCGGGAGACTGATTCACCGAAGTGAATCAGTCTCCCGGGTTCGGCGGAGGTCAAAACGCACACCCAACTTATTGTACAATATTATGAAAAATGATATGACGTATGATATATTCATTTATCCAATACATCTAGTTTATTATTTGAAAGGAATATATCAAATATTGAAAAAGGAAGTAATACATTTTTCCAATTAAGGGTTCGGTGAATGAGCATACGAAACTGGTGGGGTTCGGTACCTCCAACAGGGTTCAGCACCACTGGCTTAATGAGTAAAATTCTGGAACGAATTATGCTCCTTATGAGAAGTTCCACATTATACAAAATATGATGTAATTGGTTAAATAACTTTTGCAGGAAAATGTAATAAATTAAAAGATAGATATGAATTCTCACATTGATGGATATAATAGGTCCAACTTTGTAGAGAGAGTATCGATGGGAAGCGATGGTCATGTCCACCAGGCCACAACCACTCGGCAGCTCTATTCCCAGCTCCTTGACTGCCAACTTGGCCAACTGCTCCATGCGGTGAGGGGTGCCCCCCATGCACACAAACTAAATCAAACAAACAACCACCATACATTAGCTCAAGGCAAGACTGTGTATTTGATTACGTTTTATTATGGAATATTGCGTTTTTTTTACATAAATTGTATACATTTATTTAAAAGAACAATTATAAACATATTTCAAATATTTTTTTGCAGAGACCCACCAAGCCACTTTGTGTCCACTTGGTGGAGTTCTTTTTACACACGTTTTTTATTGTTTTTATCTATTTTAACCTAAAATACACACAAAAAAGAGAGAGAAAAAATTTAAAATATTAACTATTTAACAATTTTTATAGAATTAACTCTTGATCATTTACCCATTCCTTTATTTTGCTTTTGTTCCATATTTTGTTTTGACCTAGTATGATCGATTATCCGGAGCATTGATCTGTATATTCCCGGTAGTTACCTAAGACAGCGTCGGCAAAGACTGTTTCACATTCCTATATACAGGACCTACCTGCTAATGGTAGGTTGGACCTGTAGGAAGAGCTACCGCTATGCTTAACAATATCACGCCGGATATAGATCTGTAGTATGTGTCTGAGGGTGTATTCCGAAGTGTCTGAGAGTGTTCTTATTTACTTCATAATTCTTTAGTTAATATATACGCTTTAAATTTTAGTTTGTAATGTGTATGTTAATTTTTACTGAATAAAATTTAATTGAAAATTGAAGACAAAGAACCGCTGTTCTCAAAAATTTTCGGCGACGGGACCTTTTTGAAACTCTAAATATTTGAATCCATCAAATAACAAAACCTGGTTTTATTTTCACTATATAATGGACAACCACTGCTGACAATTCATCAGCAGCGTTCCTTTGAACTTCAAAACGCAGACCTGACTTGAAGGGATGCAAGGGAGCTAGTGGCCGACGAATAGCGTGGAGACAATGTGTGTGTGTGTGTGTGTGTGTGTGTGTGTGTGTGTGTGTGTGTGTATGTGTGTGTGTGTGTGTGTGTGTGTGTGTGTGTGTGTGTGTGTGTGTGTGTGTGTGTGTGTGTGTGTGTGTGTGTGTGTGTGTGTGTGTGTGTGTGTGTGTGTATTGATATATGTAAATATAAAGTATGAGGTAATGATGTAAGATATATTTTGTTATCATTGTTTATACTTTGATTGAACGATAACTATAAGAACCCGATGACAAACTTCTTCATTATATTGAGCTGTTTTTGTGTAATTATTGTATAATAAATGTATTCAACAAAATTACGTTACGTTTAATAATTTTATGTTGTAATCAACGTGTTCTCCAGTCTGTTTTTTAAATGCTTTATCATAGTTTTTCAAAAAAATTGGAATGGATTCCTGGGATTTCGGATTCCCAGAGATTCACTGTATAATTAAAATATGGTGGATATGTTTCCTTGTTCGAAAATCAATTCAAGAAATATGTATATATAATAAAAAAGCAACAAAAAATACAATTTATTATTACGTATTGTATCTTAATTTTATTTAAAAAATGCTTTAAAAGATCAAAAGTAGGTAACAATAATAATTATTCACCTTCCTTGTACCTCTCTGCGCATAGTACTGAGTAGTAAGAACATGCAAGGGATGTAGGAAACCCCAAATCACTGTTACGCATTGTTAAATAAATGGCCATTTTTTCTCTTTTACCACACACTGTGTTATTTTGAAATTGTGTGAAAAATCAATAAATTTCATGTTACATAGCCATGTATGGTAGGTTGAGGAAAGCTTTTATTAAGCAGAGACTCTTTCTATTTAAATGTGAGGTCTGAATCCTGAAATGGAAAGAGTCTCTGCTTAATTCAAGCATTCTTCATCCCACCATAGATGGCAATTGTGAATTTGTGCATACTATGTTACTCGTTTGATCAATATATCTAGAATTTCGGAAAATTTGAGTAGTGTGATTGTCAATCATGGGTAGAATTGATAAATCTTACACATGAGTAAAGTGATCACTTAACCAAGCCTATGACGGTCATATCCTGTAAATGCTTAGGCTTAAATATTCTTCTTCATTTATGTTGAGATATCAAATAAAAACGTAAAATTAAATTCAGTGTATTATGCATATGTTTACTTAGATAAACATATTTCTTAGAATTATAAAAATTAATTACAGGTGCAAATTATATATTTTTACTTTGTAAGATAACTTATTCTTAGAATTTTTCGTTTATCACAGGATTAAAAACATTATTGTGATAAGTGGTGTTATCTTAAGGTAGCAAGAAATAAAATAAACTAAATCAATAAGTAAAAAAATAAGTTTATTATATAGTTATACTTTTATGTACATGACAGTTTATTTTTATTTTTAGATTACTTAAGTAAAAACCTCTAATTGAAATGTAATTTTTTAAAATTTTATCATATGATGTTATTTTCGTTAAATATTCTTTTGGTTTTCCAATAAATAAATAAAAATAATAAAAAAAATGTATAAAAAAAATTACTGACATGTATTTATAGATCAATCTATATATTTCCTTTGGGCATAAATTTTTAAGACTAACTAGCTCTATCCAGTCATGCTTTGCTTTGCATAGCGTTGTTGCAACTCTAACTAACTAACTAACTAACTAACCATCACGCCGCTTCCCCGCAGGGGTAGGCAGAGAGAATCGAACGCCACACCACTCTGTCTTTGCAAACATTCTTTGCCTCTTCTACATTCATGCATCTCCTCATACATACCCGACGATTATTACGACTCCTGACCCGGCCGCTTTCAAGTATTTGACATACCTGATTGTGCCAAGTTTTCCTCGGTCGTCCTCTGCTTCTTTTTCCAACTACATTCGCCTCATAAATTTGTTTAACCGTTCTTTCTTCACTCATACGCTCCACATGTCCAAACCATCTCAATACACCTTTCTTAATTTTATCGATAATGCTTATCTCAGCCTTACATTCTTTCCTTATTTCATCATTCGAACATCTATCAAACATCGTTTTGCCACACATTCGTCTGAGCGATCGCATTTCGACTGCATTCAGTCTGCTTTCATCCTTCTTTTGCCAACTCCATGCTTCGCTTCCATACATAAGGGTTGGAACCAGAACTCCATTGTGTACTGCCAGTTTAGCTTCCGCTGATAGATTTTTATTTGCTAAAACTGATTTTAGTGCACCATTCACTCTGTTGCAACTCAGTCTGACTAAATAGAAAAGAACAACAAAAAAAGCAGCAATTTCTAATACGTTAAATTTTACAAAGCTGGTACACAATATTTCAGCAGCTGTCAAGAAAAACCATGTCCACATGAGCAAAGTTTAATATTGCGTGGTTTGCTGTTACTTTCAACAGATAGCGCTGCCACTGCGGTAAAAAATATTTGTAATTTATATTAGCACTTTGAATCTTTTTATATTTTTTAAATCTATTGTATTCTTTCCAGTGCTCTTTATTATACCCACACACAGGCCATGCCTTTGTGGGATCTTTTTTTGTATTAATGTATTAGAATATTATTGTACCTGTTATTATATTATATTATGAAATGCAAATAAGGAGAATAAACATTTCATTTCTAAAGATTTGCTGTAAATAAAATAAAATAAAATTATTTTTTGACATCTCATCAAAGATAAAGAAGAATATGTAAGTCTGGGCATTTACGGGGCTGACGACCGTCATAGGCTGGTTTAAGTGATCACTTTACATATGTGTAACATTCACCAATTCTACCCATTATTGACAACCACACTACTCAAATTCTAGGGAGTTCTATATATATATATATATATATGAACCAATTTTGAAACACTATTCTTGAATCACTAGAGACATCTATTGGTGAGATGAAAAGAAGCTTTTTATTTTTATTGAGCAGCAACCGTTTTATTAGTGCGTGAGGTCCGAATCCTGGATTATAATCACACACATGAAAAACGCCAGAAAATATCATTTTAATTTTTATTAATTAAGCTTATAATTTGACCAGATACTTTATTTACAAATATGAAAATAACTCCTGTAATTGGAGATAATCCAGATTTTGTGTATTAGAACAAGTATTTGGACACACTCAAAATGTTGTAAAATAAAATCACCTTGACATCGCCGAATAATGCCCTCAGATTGTGTGTTTCCGTGTCCAGAGCTAGATGATACAGAAAGTCTCTCTGCAAGTTCTTCAGGTATGGATTGACTTGCAACAGCGTACCATCAGCTTCTCTAAAATGGTACATTATTCCATCTTTTATTAAATTTAATAACAAAAAAAACAAAAATCTTTAAACTTTTCTCTATAAACATTATAGATCGTTTGCTAAATAAATGTAATGGCCTGCTATTTGCTCTTCACGCTCTTACCAGCCCTTCTTATAACTTTATCTAGGGACTTGTCATTTGATTTTTCTAATATTTTAACAAGTTCGGTCATGGTGCACATTCCAGATGTTTCCCATGAACATAAATCGCATTGCTTTTCAGCAGCTTTATAAGGGTATTCTACCCTAAATCAATTATTAGTAATTCACAAAATACACGGTGTAATGTACCCTCTGAAATAACTTTTAAGAATTGTCTTCGACATCACTTTTTATCATTAAAATCCTAACTGTCCATCAAACCTCCTCCCTTAGTTTTTCCCTCTACCTCCTTCCCTAAACTCCTTTTTCCTTTACCTTGCTTATTATCATCAATTTGTAATTTATATTTTCTTAAATATTCAAGTACTATCTACCCTTTGATTGCAAACAGCTATATATGGTATCAAATGTTTTAACCAATATCACAAGTCTGTTTTTGGTTGGCTGGAAGATATTGCTTTTTAGCAATTAGCCCGCCAACGTACTTATTTCTTTTCTGTACATGAAGTTTAAATAAATAAATAAACAGTCGACAGAACTAATTTGGAACACATGAGTATTGACTGCTGACTTGTTTGTTTCTCAATAAACATTTTTAAGAAGTCAATACCATGTAATAATACTACACTCCAGTCTTCTGCCTTCTGACAATAGGACTTAGCATCCTTGTTAATCGAGCGTTATGCACGCAGTATGCTCATCACCTATAATTTTATCACTAACACACGAAGGATAGGTGATCAGCCCTCCGCTTCAGGTACCAGTTCAGGGTAATATTGAATAAATATTAGAGTATAAAAATATTTTATTTGTTGTTTCGGCATTAACTTTGTGGTAAGACATGTTACAATAATTAAAGAAAACACTTCGTTTTTTACCACTTGAGTTTTATTATAGACTACATGTTTCAGAAGTTAAACTTCCATCATTCAGGTCTGTATAATAACTAAAATATAAAATATAAAATACAAAATTTTTCTATAAATAAGGAGTGGGGAAAGTAAGGGGAAGGGGTTAGTCAAGGAACGGAGTTTGAAAACAAAGGAAAAATTGAAAGCAATGGCGAAGAATTTTGAAACAATATATTATTTAATAAATTATTATTAGAACTCAGGTTTTTTTGTATTTCTTAATTTTCAAGATAATTCATAATTTGGCCTTTATATGGAACAAGGTGTAATAATTTTAATTTATGAGAGTTACTCTCATAAGACCTGAATGATGGAAGTTTAACATCTGAAACATGTAGTCTATAATAAAACTCAAGTGGTAAAAAACGAAGTGTTTTCTTTAATTAGAGTATAAAAATCACTTATATTTATTTGACCCCCCCCGCGAATCAAACCCGGGGTCTCTAGAACGGTAACCGAGCTTGCTGACCATTACATTATGGAGGCGGACACACAAGATAACACTGCGTTTATATGATGCAGTGTACCATTTGACCATTGGGGTGCGGATAAGTGTTTGAAGAAGAAGAAGAAATAAAATTTTGAATAATTATAATAATAATAATTTAACAAGATCTCTCAGATGAATGTGCGGTAAAATATTAATGATTGATCTATCTATTTATAATAATAAGCTGCTGAGACTCGTATGAAATTCAAGTATTTGTCTAAATACTAAAAACACAAATATTTCTCTTTAAAAAATAAATAAATAAATAAAATGATGTATGATAGATGTTCGAAATGGTTATAAAAGGAAAGAATGCGAGAGAGAGAAAAAAATTAAGAAAGGTGTATTGAGGTGGTTTGGACATGTGGAACAAACGAGTGAAGAAAGAACATTTAAACAAGTTTAGGAGGCGAATGTGGTTGGCAATGGAAGCAGAGGAAGTCTTGCATGATCAAGTATTTCAAATACTTGAAAGTGGTCAGGTCAAGAGTCATAATAAGAGTAAGAATAGTTTTTGTTTCATATAAATAAGAGATGAAAACAATTTCAATTTAGTTTACAGTTGACTCGATGAAGGAATGGTTATTCCGAAACCGGTAGTCGTAAAGTAGAGTTTTTAATTGGTATAACATCAAGTGAACGATGAATGTAAGCAGAGTTTTATATTACCATACCACTAAGTTAACATAGCTCTTAACATACAAAATTTAAAAAATATTTATTATTAATGCTTTCAATGCTCGGCTACCGTACTGGAGGTCTCGGGTTCGATTCCTAATGTTTATAAAAATATAAGTGATTTTTTCATTTTAATATTTATTCAATATTGGACTTATAGCTGAAACGGAGGGCCGATCACCTTTCTGTAATGTGATGTAATAATTAAGATAACACTGCGTTTATATAATGCAGTGCCAGTGGTGCCTAAAATGTTTAGAGTTCGTCGAACCGATCCTTAACCCTTTGTTGTCACATAATATTCCGATTGAGATCATGTATCAGAGCACGCTCGGTTGTTAAAGTCATTCTTCTTCTACTTCTTCATCTTCTTGTAGGCCTTGTGGCCTGTTTTTAAGAGGGATTAGCCTCCTGCGATGTCGATTCCCTTTTATCCACCCATCTATTTGGTGGTCTGCCCGGGAGTGCAGTGCGATGTGGGGGAGTCTGGATGATTCCATTCTCCTCACATGCGCATACCATTGTCTCCTTCGTTGCCTTCCCCACCTAACATCATCTTTGATCTCGCATATTTCCTTTATCCTGGCGTACCTTATTCTGTCTCGTAGCTTCTTAATATGCTTCATTCTTCAGTTCTTCATTTCTTCTTCTTCTTCTTGTAGGCCTTGTGGCCTGTTTTTAAGAGTGATCAGCTTCCTGCAATGTCGATTCCCAGCTATCGACCCATCTCTTTGGTGGTCTGCCCGGGAGTCGTCTACCATGGGGTAAGTACAGTGCGATGTGGAGAAGTCTTGATGATCCTAATCTCCTCACATGCACATACCATTGTCTCCTTCGTTGCCTTCCCCACCTAACGACATCTTCGATCTCGCATATTTCGCTGATCCTGGCGTTTCTTATTCTATCTCGAAGACTTTATTGTTGTTATAGTAAACCTGTTCAGAAGTGAGTTTTTTTTTTCCGGTTCTTGAAAATTTTAAATCCCATCACTGTGCAGTGCTCTATGCACCATCGGATACAGATAAGAGTTCAAAAAAGATTTACTAAACCTGTTTTTTGTTTTATATTTTACATTTCGCCCTGTGCTAGTTTTGTATAATTTTTTACTTTCTTATTTCTGTTTCAGTCTTGTGAGTGGATTACAAAAAGTGAACGATGAATGTTAAGGAGAGTGGTAAGAAAATGACAATTTACAATATTTTTACCTTGGCAAACCATGAGGAAATTCTTTTTTTCGTTCCTCAAGAACGATAGCACAAGTATTATAATGCTTGGGAACATCTCTTCCACTCACATTTTTCACAATGAAAGTACAAGTGCATTGAACAATTGGCATTTTAACAAAGTGTCAAATTATCAACGGGTTACCCAAATGACTGCCAGAAACTACAAAAAAAATAATAACGCTTATAAATTTATAAAATATATTTTATCTAATCAGCGTGAGTCGTTTAAAAATAAATTATACAAGGTGGCACAAAAGCTGTGGCCTGATGTTTTTTTACTGTAATTTTTTTGTGGATGAAAAAAATATGTTAAAATATACAGTGAAACCCGAAATTTACATCCCCAGATCTAGCATTTTCCTGCCAATTGCGTTTAATTACTTCGGTCATAATATATTTTCATACACCCGCATTAATGTTTTTTCCCCAGTTTACGTCGAAAATATCCTGTCATTCAATTTTTGACTCAATCTGAAATGCTTCTTTTTTTTACATTATTTGCAATCATTGTTTATATGCAGTTTTTACAATTTTTTTTGTTTTATTCGTTAAATTGGTACCATTTTTTTTTTTTTATTAAAATGTTTTTTCGACTCCCCACATTTGAATTAAAATTTTAAATGTTCCCTCCATTAAGGTTTATGTGTGCAGAAAATTTCATTTCCATGATTTTCACAAAAAAGAAATGAAATTAAAATTAATTTATTTTTAAATAACCCCCATTTACATTTTCTCTCCATTTAGGTTTTTGAATGCAGAAAATCTCATTTCCATGATTTTCACAAATAATAAATCAATTCAAGATTGCGAAATGCTTTTTTTTTTCATTTATTTTTAACATTTACCCTCCATTTACGTTTTTTTTCAGTCCCTTAAAAAACATAAAATAGGGGTTCATTGTATCACTGTTCGAATCCTACAGAATTTTTTAAAAATAAAGACATAAAAATGACAAAAAATAAATGAAATGAATTATATACATGTTAATCCAATACATGCATATACTGTATGCATTCATTTAAAAATTTAAAAACATAATTAACATTTTTATTTTGAAGAGACCCACCTACAGGACTTTTTGCGTCTTGTCGGTGGAGTTCTACAATAAATAACAAGTGGAAGTCCCTCTCCAAGTACAAGAGCTTAATCACTTTATTGAAGAAAACTGCGTTATTAATTTTGAGATTGTAAAAGTAGAAATGTCTAGAAAATAAATTAAGATTGTCGAAACAATTTTGTGACCACATTAAATCATAATAAAAAATTACCGTAATAATTAATTTTTAAATATGTTTTTTTTTGGTGGAGTTCAAAGCTCTGGAGCGTGAGTGTTGATATGCATATCAACAGTAAGTCTACAGAGTACAACTTTTTCATTAAATAATATACTACTATAGAGGTTAATAAACTCCAGTGTATATACCTATATACAATAATTACATATCTATTTCAAATACACAACTAGAGATTGCATAGGCTGCAGGTAAAATACTTTGCTTATCAACAATTTATTATTCACTTGAATTCTTTAGACATATCTCATGCTTATTTATCATCTGTTTACCACTAGCTTTACCCGGCCACGCGTTTCTATGGCTCGGTCTGGTTAAATGGAAAAGAAAGAAAATATTATTCACACACTGTCCAATATTTTATTGGAAGGAAGAACAACAGTTACAATATATGATACATACAGAATACAAAAAATAAAATCATGAGTACCAATTATAGTTCTTCACAACTATACATAAGAGAGGTCTATATAAAGGAAGAGACATGAAGCAAGGATGGGATGAAGAGAAAAGGAGATGACAGTGACAGGAAAAGAAGAAAAGGAAAGGACAGGGAATAGAATTACTTTTTTAGGTTTATAAGATTTCGAACAATTTAGCTTTAAATTTTGAAAGATTGGAGTAGAAGATATCAAGGTGGGTACAACATTCATTAAATTTCCCACAATATATTTTATTTCATAATTTTTGCAAAGCAATGAAAATATTAATAATCTAAGACACAACAATGTGATAAAAAAATATTGAAAATGCTAGTTGTCAGTAGTGTCAAGAAGCAAGATTTCCGACATGAGCTATGTTAAGTATTACATGTGTTGCTCTTATGTAAAGCAAATAGTGCTGCCATTAAATAGTTATATACAAATATGTATTTATGGTATCCAACTGGCATATCTTAACTCTCAAGACTAATGTCCTGGTTTGTGATTCCGTTTCCAGTCAATAGATGTCACTAGTGCATCGCCCATCGCAAAAGCACCGTCTAAATAATATTGATTTAATTACCGGCGTACTTTCTCCAAAAACTTTTTTGCAAAACCAATTTGATGCGGCCTTCACGTGATTAAAAGATGTCTATAGACTTTTCGGCAATCAATATATTTTGAACAACCATTGTGATTCGTGGTTTATCCCATTTTCATAATGCCTTTTACTTTAATCGTCTGTTTTGAAAATAAACAGATTTTTTTCTAAATTCTTAAATAAAGTAATTTTTTAAATTCCTTATTATTGATGTTTAAAATTTAACAAAACATAAAAAATTACCACAGAAGTTTGAAATTGGACACATTTGGTTCACATTAATTGTCAAAATGGAATATATAAAATAAAATAAAAATGATAAAGTAAGTAAACTTTATAAAATGTGCCACAAAGTATCTGCGAAAAACATTTAAGAAATAAAGTAAGTACTTTATTTGTGTTGACACTATAATAAAATGGCAGCATGAAATGTTTCTACCCGTGGCACCACTGACCGGAAACTACCATATTAGTGAAACGAAATCCAGAAAAATTAAAGTCAAATCAAGTCTATCGAGAATTCGTTCGTCAACGGTCCGTATTGTGTGTCCGGGCTTTACGTTTTTTTTTGCCGACCCCCATAAAAATATACATAATGGCTGCCAAAGTAAATGAGTATAAGGAGATCATCGACAAGAGTCTTAAAGACAAATCAAAGCCGTGGACGAAATACCTCGATCTCGCGGAAAATAAAACTGGTGTTGATCGTCTATATTTATGTGCCGGTCGGTCTTCAAGCACTGTCATTTTTTGTGACTTTTTTGTTCTATTTTTAGCTGTTACTACATGGTATTTATTTTTCAGGCCTCTCTGGATTTTTAGCTTTATATTTGGTGTTCGGTTACGGAGCAGAGTTGGTATGCAACACGATCGGTTTCGCCTATCCCGCGTATGTGTCCATGAAAGCCATCGAGTCACCGCAAAAGGATGACGATACTAAATGGCTAACATATTGGGTGGTGTATGCCGTATTCTCCATCGTCGAATACTTCTCGGACTTCCTCGTCAGCTGGTTCCCTCTATACTGGTTGATCAAGGTAAATTTTTATTAATTTTTTTTGTCTATTTCCGATCCACCTTTTTATTGATTCGTCATATTTTATTCATGGTCGTCGATTCCGGCCGGGCGGATTATTTTCATTGCACAATATCTCGATCATTCTTCAATTTAAACTGTTACTAATTGTATCAAAGCACTTATGTCATGTCGCCTAATTGAATGACAAATGACAGGTAACATTATTCGATGGGAATGGGTACATAGGTTAATTGGCGGTTTGGCGATCTACGATTACGCCGTGACGAAAAAACATTAAAACAGGTTTAAAAATACTCGAATTCAAACCTATTGAAACATCAATTGCTAGTTCACAGCGAAAACATTATTCTCACAAATACTCCGCATAATATTTCGTTTATCACCCGATATTTTTTATATTTACATTTTTTTATTTATTTAAATTTTAATATACACTCGGGCCTCGTATAACACGGTTATATGGTTCCACAAAAACCCGTGTTATACAAGGTTTGAAGTTTATACAAAATTATGGTTTGCGTTCCAAAAAAAATAATCTAAGATTGTTTATATGAATATGTACTTAATTTTTTTAATAGCAAACATATTATTTAATTCATTTATTTTTCTAAAACCGTGTTATAAAAAGCGTGTACAATACATGTGCATACAAAAAATATGCCACAATTTATACATGCGTGTTATATAAAACTGTGTTATACGAGGCCCAAGTGTATAGTAGAACTCCGATTATCCGATTAATGGAACTGGAACCCCATTCGAATAATTGAAAATGCAGATAATGAATGATAAATGATAAATTGATGAATTATGAAAATAAAAAATAAAAATGGTATATTTAACCTGTCCAGGAGTTATTATTGATTTAATTTTTTTTTACAAAATACATATCGCTCACTCCTTTCAAGAACGTCATAAATCAAAAATCGTCAATTTTCAGTTGTGCATGTTTTCGAAATGCCCAGAAAAGATACTATATCCCAGCAAAAGAGGCATATTTTTAACTTAATATTTACCCGCTACAGGGCAGAAAGTGTTGTTTTTGCATTTTGAAGAAAAGGTTTTGTTTAATTTTTTTTTTAAATATAATAAATATTTTTCAAACGGAGAAAAAACCTTCAGGTTTTACCTAAAAATATCTGTTGCACAGTAAAAAGTTCAAAAGTGGCTTGATATTTCTTTTTTATAAATTGCATTATATTTTTAAACTTTAAAAAACTTCTCCTGAAAAATCACGTTTTTTGATTTATGACTTTCTTGAAAGGAGTGAGCGATATGTTAACAATACAAAATAGATGGTAAATATAGAAAACATTTCAAATATAACGTTTCTACCTCTAATAAAGTAGATACTTGTGTTTAGAGAGGGAGTTCGTTTTACTATAATTTTTTTTGCATTACAAAGTAAATTAAAAAAATATGTATAATCCTTGGTATGGAGTCTAGGTAGGGGTGAGTCTTATATGTTTTTTAAATTTAATTTTAAAGGTTTGATAATTTTTTATAGATTATAAGTTTTTCGGAAGTTTATTAAAAAAAATTATTTACCTACGTATGTATAATGATTTAACGCTGCTGTTGTTTTACATCTGTGCAACATTAAATTATTTGAAAATCTAGAGTTAGGTGAATTTTGCACTTCAGTTGTTTTTTCTTTAAAAGTTTGTAAGATAGAGGCTTTATTAAAAATTTCTTCAATTGTTGCTACATTAAGTTCTTCAAATACTAATTTTGAAGGGTAAGTTCTGGACTTTTTAAGAATTATTTTTGCAATCTTTTTTTGAATAATTGAGAGTAATTTTAAATTTGTCCTATAAGCTCCTCCCCAGCCTATAATTCCGTACTGCAGAATCGATTGCATTAAAGCATAATACACCGTTTTGGTATGTTTTAATTACTGAAGCACTCGTCACTTTGCCTATGTGTAAATTACAATCAAATTAACACCGCAATATCCTTTGCATACCCTACATTGCACCTGTATTTATTCATCGTTTTATGCAGATTTTATTATTTTTACATGATGTAATTATTACATATCCATTTCTACAATAATTAGCACAACTTGCGACATATAAAAAACAGCAATCTGCAAAAAAGAAAAATATAAATACAACATTTTGAGTGTGTCCAAATAGTTGTTCACAAATCTTGATTATCTCTAAATCAGGAGTTATTTTTTTACATGAAAATGATGTTTTCTAGCATTTCTCAATGTTATATTCACATACATTGAGAAATGCTAGAAAACATTCAGGATTCGGACCTCACATACAAATGAAAGAGTTTCTGCTTAGTAAAAACTTCCCTCATCCCATCATAGATTTCTCTTGTGAAGTCAAGCACTGTGTTTCGAGTTTGCTCAATATATCTAGAAGTTGAGAAGAATTTGAGTAGTGTGGTTGTCAATCAGGGGTAGAATTGGTGAATGTTACACATCGCTCACTCCTTTCAAGAACGTCATAAATCAAAAATCGACAATTTTGAGTTGTGCATGTTTTCGTAATGCCCAGAAAATGTACTATATCCCAGCAAAAGCGGCATATTTTTAACTTAATATTTACCCGCTACAGGGCAGAAAGTGTTGTTTTTGCATTTTGAAGAAAAGGTATTGTTTAATTATTTTTTTAAATATACTAAATATTTTTCAAATGGAGAAAAAATATTCAGGTTTTACCTAAAAAGATCTGTTGCACAGTAAAAAGTTCAGTAAGTGGGTTGATATTTATTTTTAATACATTGTGTTATATTTTTAAACTTTAAAAATGTTTTCCTGAAAAATCAAGTTTTTTGATTTATGACGTTCTTGAAAGGAGTGAGCGACATGTGTAATGTGATTACTTAAACCAACCAGCCTATGACGGTTGTAGGCCCTGTAAACGCCCAGACTTCCATATTCTTCTTCATCTATGTTTAGATGTCGAAAAATAATGTAAGAATATATATTTTTGTCAACAGTTCACACTGTGAAAATGCTCCTCATTTATTGACTGAACGATGTTCAGCTTTTGACAGACATTGAAAATTATGATTATTTTTATCTCAGATTTTTTCCTGGGATTATTGGCTCGAAATACACCACAACAAACACATCTTTCTCTTAGTTTCTCAATCAAAATTTAACTCACAAATTGTGGCTGTCCTTTGATTGTTTTTTTATACATACAGTAATATCAAGTATTTATTTGTTTATTTATAAGTATAGTATATTACATATCGACGTGCCCTACTTAAAGTGCTCTAACTACATTTTTGTCAATTTTGAGATATTTGGTGTATGTTATCTCTGACCATTATCTAAAAATAAAAAAATAAAACAACAAAAAATACGCCTAGTTTTCAGGCGTATAAGACGCTATCTACATGGAATATTCGAAATGAACTGAACTAAAACGCTAACTACTTAATTTTGACAAAGCATAAAGTTTTAAAACGATTTAAAACATTATTTTATCATACATTTGAATGTATAATATTAGGTTAAAATTTCAGATAACCCTTAATTAATTCAAAAAAATATGTTGAAAAGATCTTCTAAGCTCTCTCCTGTAAAGTAACAGATTTGCAGATAGAGTACTTTACAAAGGGGCCGTCGATATTACAAATGTGTATTTTGGCTCATTAGGCATCGCCTGTGTTGAATACTAATATAAAAATAACCTTTGTTGATTTTTTTTTAAAACAAGTAAATTACAGTAACAGTTTTTAAAAAATTTATTTAAGAGATAAAAACAAATTAAAAAAGGAATATAAACAACAATGGGTATAAAGAAATTATGCACAAAAATTGTTAATCATAGTACTCCTTCTTCTGCACCCAATGGTGCATAGGACAATGCATCATATAAATGCAGTGTTATCTCAAACGTTAACACATGAAGGCAAAGTGATCACTCTTGCGTATCAGAGACAAGTCCAGGGTAATATTAAATAAATTTATACTGTAAAATCACTAATATATATTTAAACCCGGGACCTCCTGCAACCCGAACCTCGGACGAACCCGGGACCTCCTGCATGGTCGCTAAACACGCTAGCCATTACACCACGAAGGCGGACATAGTGGTATTTACCGAGTTAAAGTTAAATAAAAAATGGATAGATATTAACACACTATGGACGGGAAAGGTATTTTACCTTCTGTGCCGGCCTCGTTTCAAGCTCAGAAAAGAAGGAATTACATATTTAATGCTTTTATATGAATATTATGTACCAATCTCTTTGTAAAGGTCTTAACTATATGTACATAATTATCAAATCCCAGTTTTTTTTTACACCAGCGGTCGTAAAAAAAACCCATCCAAAATGTGTTAACACAAAGTGGCTGCCATGTTGATTACTGTCCGTCATGTTGGCCGTTGTGTTCTTACGTTAATATTTCCTCTTTGTTTCAGTGCATCTTCCAAATCTGGTGCTTTGTCCCGTCGGAGATGAACGGATCTCTGTTCATCTACCGCAAAATCATCCGCCCGTACTTCCTCAAGTACGAGTCCCAGATTGATGACTTGGCCGACTCAGGTATGTCTCCGACGCACAATCGTCTAAGCGCTTCAACCAAATATCATTTGATTATTAGCTGTCTTTTATCACATACGCGCTTGACCACGCAATTAGTGCTCTGCGCACCATTATGTGGGATAAACTGCAAAGAAAGACTGTGGATCATTTTCTTCTTTTTCTGCTTGGTGTAGTAGGCCTTGTGGTCTATGTTTAAGAGGGATTACACCTACAATGTTGATTACCAGCTGTCAATCTATTTCTTTAATGGTTTGCCCGGGAATACGTCTATCTTAGTGTTGGCCTTGCAATGCAATGTGGGGGAGTCTGGATGGTTCCGTTCTCCTCCCACGCGCATACCATTGTCTCCTTCGTTGCCTTCCCCACCTAACAACATCTTTTATCTCGCATACTTCCCTTATCCTTGTATTCCTCTTTCTATCTATCTTATATACTATATAAAGTACCATGTGCTTTACTGCAATAAGGGAATATGGACACCCCTTTTGACAACACACGCTTTTTGTGTGCCGCACGCAACACTATTTGCGCGGAAAAGCGCGTATGTGTAATGACATCTTTTAATTAATTTATTTGTATGTATTTTCAAATATTTTAGACTAACACCAGCTATGTGATTTTCTAGGTAATCTCGTGTTAACTTTCTTTCTTTTGACATTTCAACCTTCATTTGAGTAAAACTTTTAAGCAACTTCACCCTGAAGATGGTCCCTTCACGAAGTTTAAAATGTCAGAAAAACAAAGTTTATATAGAATAATCTATCTGATACACATCATAGACTGTTAACGGCAGTCGTGAAAATCTACATTTATGTTTCTAACAATAGATATTTTGGACTTCAAGTGTTTCAGAGATGTTTCTTTCGATTCTCGCCAATTTGTAAAATAAATTAAAGAAATATTTATTCTCAATTAGTCTGACTGTTTGTGATAGATTTTTCACATCCAACTTCTGTATCCTTACTATCTTACCTGCAGACAAGCCTCTAAAAGTGGAAGCTTTGCGGGTTATTCACTTTTTTTTTCAAATGTTTGCAATAATGCAGGAAGTTTTCATCTCATATGGGCAAACAGGGTGCGGATATAAGCTCAAAAAGAAAGTGTTAAAATTATTAACCTTTCCCTTGCATTGCTAAAAAACTTCCTCGTGAAATGCTGATATGTATTTTGTACACCATATGAAAATGTGATTTAAAAATGTGAAA
Organism: Brachycentrus maculatus; assembly: GCF_059751285.1. Classification (NCBI taxonomy): domain Eukaryota; kingdom Metazoa; phylum Arthropoda; class Insecta; order Trichoptera; family Brachycentridae; genus Brachycentrus; species Brachycentrus maculatus. The sequence continues at coordinate 734,935 of NW_028280763.1, read as the reverse complement.
TTTTAAATATTCCTAAATGTCGCTTATATTGACCATAGTTGTAAAAGTAAAAAACATCGTAAGTAACCGCAATAGCCAGCGTAGCGACACAACCGCCGCGGACGACTTGCACGTATATGCAAAGCACGGCACGCACGCACACACCGGGAAATGTTGGTGTTTTGGTGATTTTATCCCAGATTTTTTCACAAATTACTTTTATCTGTTGCTGCAAATGAATAACTTTATATTATAATAGTTTCATGTAATACGTAATTATATTACGGAGGAATACGAAAATTCTGAGCCCTTATCTATTATATTTTATATTGATATTCTCATTTTTAAAGTTGAGTTGTAGTAAATACATATCACCGGTAGGGAAAGGTTAATGAAGAAAAGATTGTCTTTGAGCATGAATTGTATTTATTTAATCATACAGTATTTGTCATGGTCTTAAGATAGGGGTACAATGTACATTATCCATTTAGTCATTGTAAACTCAGAAATGACAGTAAACTAGCTCTGGACTTTCACTTGTGGTGTTAATGACTTGTTAATGCTGATATTTAATCTCCTTTAAAAGTTACTCAAAAATTACATTTCTTATCGAGCTAAAATGTAATTCTCTATATTTTATTGAATGCAAGTGATAAATTATATGCCTATTGATTGAAGGAATGATTTTCCATGAAAATTCATTAAAATATTAAACCATAAATAATAATTTCATAAATTTTGTTTTAAGCAAGTTTAAAATCATATTCTTCTTCTTTTTACCTTTATCCACACCCAATGACGCATAGGGCACTGCATCACATAGAGGCAGTGTTATCTTGACCGTTAATTACGATCAGTTCTGCGCTTCTCATAGCAGTCCAGGGTGACATTAGAATCAAATATGACAGTGAAAATCACTTATATGTATTTTGACTCCCCCGGGAATCGAACCCGGGACCTTCAGCACGGCGAAACACGATCACCATTGCGGAGATGAACATTCGATATTGGACATTGAAATTATGATTCTCTTTAAAAATAAATAAAATTCATGCTTGCATACATACACAAATTGATTTACTTTGTAATATCGACGTGCCCTATGTAAAGTGCTCTAACTACATTTTTGTCAATTTTGAGATATTTGGTGTACTTTATGAACTGGCCGTTATCTACAAATATAAAAAAAAAAAAAAAATATATATATATATATATATATATATATATATATATATATATATATATATATATATATATATATATATATATATATATACACATATATAAAATAAATTACGCCTAGTTTTCAGGCGTATAAAACGCTATCTACATCGAATTTTCAAGTGAACTGAACTCCTAAAATGCCAACTACTTAATTTTGACAAAGCATAAAGTTTTAAAACGATTTAATACCTTATTTTATCGTGTTTTTTAATGTTTAATACTAGTTTAGAATTTCAGATTAAACCGTTAATCAATAAAAAAGAATACGTTTGAAAAATCTTCTAAGCTCTCTCCTGTAAAGTAACAGATTTGCAGATAGAGTACTTTACGTAGGGGCCGTCGATATAGTCCAATGCGAGGCTGATTGTTACCAAAGAGTTTAAAATTTTACCCGATAGGTGATATGTTATCACGGGGTTTAGAAAGCATGCACTTTTTCACTATTTCAGTTTATCAGCAGCGCTATCACAACTTATACTGCTAAAGTCGTGTATATGCTCATCTGGAGACTAGATTGCAATGACATCTACATTTTAAATAATTCTACACATTTTTACACTTATCAACCAAAAAAAAAAAAAAACAACTCAACAAGAAATTATAAATACCACATTTTTAAGAGCTTAAAAAAATGTATCTATATATATATATATATATATATATATATATATATATATATATATATATATATATATATATATATATATATATATATATATATATATATATATATATATATATATATATATATATATATATATATATATATATATATATATATATATATATATATATATATATATATATATATATATATATATATATATATATATATATATATATATATATATATATATATATATATATATATATATATATATATATATATATATATATATATATATATATATATATATATATATATATATATATATATATATATATATATATATATATATATATATATATATATATATATATATATATATATATATATATATATATATATATATATATATATATATATATATATATATATATATATATATATATATATATATATATATATATATATATATATATATATATATATATATATATATATATATATATATATATATATATATATATATATATATATATATATATATATATATATATATATATATATATATATATATATATATATATATATATATATATATATTTATATATATATTTTTTTTTTAAAGGAATAACCCATAATATGTATATATAACATGTATATAATGATTTTTCGATATATATATATATATATATATATATATATATATATATATATATATATATATAGATACATTTTTTTAAGCTCTTATCCGCACCCCAATGGTGCATAGGGCACTGCTTCATATAAATGCAGTGTTATCTTGATCGTTTACACATGAAGGATAGGTCATCAGCCGGTTGCTGATGACCTGTCCTTCATAAATTTAAATATATATATATATATATATATATATATATATATATATATTTAAATTTATGAAGGATATATATATATATGTATATATATATATATATATATATATATATATATATATATATATATATATATATATATATATATATATATATATTTAAATTTGTTTTTATTCCATATTATTTGGGTCCAATTAACCTGTTGACCGGAAAAGACGTATAAATACGTCAAACGTAAACCATATCGGGTAGGACGTATCTCTCATTCCTTTCAAGGCCGTCATAAATCAAAAATCGTCAATTTTCAGTTGCGCATGTTTTCGGAATGCCCAGAAAATGTACTATATTCCAGCAAGAGACATATTTTTAACTTAATATTTACCCGCTACAGGGCAGAAAGTGTTGTTTTTGCATGTTGAAGAAAAGGTATTGTTTAATTATTTTTTAAATATACTAAATATTTTTCAAATGGAGAAAAAACAGTCAGGTTTTACCTAAAAAGATCTGTTGCACAGTAAAAAGTTGCTTGATATGTATTTTTAATACATTTTATTATATTTTTACGCTTTAAAAACGATCTCTTGAAAAATCAAGTTTTTTGATTTATGATGTTGAAAGGAGTGAGCGATATATGTTTTCTCATTTTATTTAAAGTTTTTACGATACTGGTATATCAATACTGACTGCAAGAGACTTTATTTTATTCTACTTATTCTAACTTGAATGAAAAGAGTAGAGTTATTTAAATTAATTGAATGTTTTTGGTTTCCATGTGTGCAGCGTTTAACTATATCAATGATCTCCTAAATCGCGACGGTAAAAATACAAAAACGAAAGAGCAGAAGGATTGAGGAATAGTTGAGTATCCGATTTATAATTTTAAGCGTTGGTTTCCAAATCAGATTGATGGTTTATTTGATTTTTTCCCCCCCGTGTCTGTAAATGTGGAATATTGTCCGATCGCATGAAATCCTGTGACCCGACCGCAAATGTCTTACCCGTGTTTTGTTGTCCAGCGTCCAAAGATGATTGAAGTGTCGCGGCAACCCGACAGTCCGACTCAAGGTAGGCAATGATTGCGTCAGTTTGCCCGCCGTGACATAATCTGTCGCTTGCACTTGCCAGATGATTACGCGTCATACGGCTGATTCTGTTTTTGCACGGTCATATAACGACATATAACAGCAGTCTAAGAAAACAAAGCAAATATCCTTTTTTGTATTTTGTGTATTAAAAGCATTGTTAACTTTGTGGTATTGTAATATAACACACTCTTTATCGTTCATCGATCACACTTTGTGTCTTTTTTTTCTTTTTTTAACTCTTATCTGTTTTAATATAAACATACAAAGTACTTTAGATCTAAACTCAATTTTTTTTTTATTTATAATTTCAATTTGCAAAATTCACTTATGCATTTTAGTAAGCCTGGATTTTTAAAATTTTAATAGATTTATATTATCCACTGACACTTCGTGATGGAATTGCATTTTTAATTTATTATTAGATTAAAACCAATATTTTTAGCTTTTCCACTTTTTTATTTGACCAGCGACCGGGTTTCGTCGTTACCGACATCATCAGACTGGTCCAGTCTGATGATGTCGGTAACGACAAAACCCGGTCGCTGGTCAAATAAAAAAGTGGAAAAGCTAAAAATATTGGTTTTAATCTAATAATAAATTTTAAAATTTTTTTTTTACAGTAAAATTCTAATCTAAAGAATCTTTTCTTCTAAACCTTATCCGCAACCAATGGTGCATAGGGCACTGCATTGTATTGACAGTTTTATCTTGATTGTTACTTACATAAAGGCAAGGTGATCACTACTGCGCTTCAGGAACCAGTCTAGGGTAATATTTAAGTGTAGAATCACCTGTGATCAACTTTATACTTCAGTGTATTTTTTTACACACAACACTATTGAAAATGTTCACCATTGAACTTTTCAAATGTACATTTTTTTTACACATTCTCTAAAATATATCCACCGTGCAAAAACAGAATCAGATATATGATCCTAATAATTTAACAGTAGCCATAATATAACTAACATGTGAAGAAAAAAAAGTCTTTTTAATTCAATTTTGCTGGTAAATACCACTTTTGGAATAGAGGTTTTGGAATTTACCAAGTAAAAATGAAATAAAAATTAATTGACATTACTTTTCTACAATGTGGCTGCCAAATCAATTAATGAAATTAAAATATATAATTGCTTCGATCGATGTTTTAATGGGCTGTGAAATTCCTATTCTATGTCGAATAAACCAATTAACTTGTTTCTGTGATTAATTCTGATTTTCTACTTTCAAAACTCTTAAATGTTTTAAATAAACCATTTTGTAAAAATATCAGCCAATTTGTCCGCTCCGTAAATGGTCATTGGCTATTAGATACCATCAGAGATGTCTCAGATTCAACACAGTAAACCCCGCTATAACGTTGAGAGAGGTACCGCGTTATCGGAGGGAATGTTATAAGAGGGTAATGTTTAAAATTGTATTTCTACATTTTAACCAGCGGAAATGACTGGAATGAGCCAATCAAGACTAAAATAATAATAATAATAATAAAACCCTCATCCGCACCCCAATGGTGCATAGGGCACTGCGTCATATAAACGCAGTGTTTTGTTGATCGTTTACACATGAAGGAAAGGTGATCAGCCCTCCGCTTCAGGTACCAGTCCAGGGTAATATTGAATAAATATGACAGTGAAAAAATCACTTATATTTATTTTACCCCCCTTGGGAATCGAACCCGGGACCTCCAGAACGGTAGCCGAGCGTGCTGACCATTACACTACGGAGGCGGACAATACAATTTAAAAACATAAACCCTCTATATCGTTCCCTCCTATAACACAGTACCTATCTCCATATTTTAGAGGGTTTTGCTGTAATATACAAGTTCCAAGTATCAAGGTGACATAAATCATGAGCAGAATGGCAAATGTTGCAGTGCAAAAAGTTAACAATTAACACATTGTTGTTGGGCAGTTTATTCATCTACTCCTAATTATTAAGCTAACGCCACATGATATCACGAAAAGTTTACCCTGACGATGTTCCTCTCTCAGGCTATTCCTCTTTCTTTATCTCGTTCATCCTAACAAGCTAACTCGCAGGAATACCGCATCCGATCAATGATTGTTTTCTCTATGTTTCATCATGTCTTTCTCAATTTACCCCTTCACATGTTGTTAATTTTTTGGTTCAAAGTTGTAATATTTTTCATTTTATTTTCTCCATAAATGTGTCCATGGTCCAGTGAATCCGGTTTTGGCCGCCATGTTTTTTATTGATGAATGTCACGGACAAGGATTATGATGACAAGGGTTACGACAAGGATTTGATGATTCTAAATAAATTCTTACTATTTTAATTTTTGGCGGCCCGCCACTGCCTTTTCAGTTCACAGTGACCTATAAAACAGCCTTACCGTGTTCTCCATACTGGAAATTTTCAATATATTATAGTAATTAGGGTCGTCTACTAATCACAAGTAACCGCAAACCCGATTCCGATCCGTACAATGTTTTTTAGTGTCACCGCGCTCTACCAAAAGTAAGCAAATAGAATCTTAATAAGCGTCTCCTGCTCTCTACCAATAGTATGTAAAAGATGCATTTAAGCGTTTCCCGCAAACAATGTGTTAAGCTAGCCCACGACCGGAAATTTCCATAATGCAGAGATTTCCATAAATCATCCAAATATAAACTTTGTAAAATGAAACGACTTTGTTTTTAACCACTTTTTTACTGGTACATTTTTTCTCCAATAGGTTTCGACAAGAACCTTATCATCGTCAGGTGACTCTTAGTACATGTCGCTCACTCCTTTCAACAACGTCATATATCGAAAAACTTGATTTTTCAGGAGATCGTTTTTAAAGTTTAAAAATACAATAAAATGCATTAAAATCAAGCCACTTATTGAACTTTTTACTGTGCAACATACTGTGTCCATTTGAAAAATATTTAGTTTATTTAAAAAAAATATGCCGCTTTTGCTGGGATATAGTACATTTTCTGGGCATTCCAAAAACATGCACAACTGAATTTTGGCAATTTTTGATATATGACGTTGTTGAAAGGAGCGAGCGATGTGTCACTCTTAGTACATGTTTAACCCTGATAATGACAAGGTTCTTGTGGAAACCGGTTGGAGAGGAAAGTTTTTATTTTATTCTATAAAGTTTATAAAATGTACCACAAAGTATGTGCGAAAAACATTTAAGACATTAAAATATATATTGCAATTGTTCAATATTCCACATTTCGGATTTCATTTGGTTATGGTAATTTTATTTATAAACTTGTTTTTTTCTTTAAGTAATAGTCATTTAAAAACAATTTGTAATAAAGTAATAATGATAAATTCGTAACTTTCCGCCAATCAGGGATATGTGATTTTGCAACATTTTTATTGAATGTGCTAAAAGTGCATTTACTTGCGTAATAATCGGTTTAAGTATGAACATAAAACACATAAGCAGGCTAACTAACATACACGTAACATCATTATCTACCTCATAATATATCATGCACGTTTCCAACCACACTAATCTATTAATTTAACAGTAATACGGTGGCTATTCTGCATGCTCCTGTTTAAATTTAACAGCTGTTAAAATTTGTCATTACAAGAAATAAGACTAATACAAATAGATTTCTGATTAAACTAACTTGTATTTTTACATTTTTAGATTTGGTTACTAATATAATTTAATATTTTAATGTACAGATAAAATTATCAAATTTTTTAAAAATTTGTATTATGAAATAATGGAATTAATTACTGATTTTGCTTTTTCCATTAGTATATTTCGGCTGTTTAATATTTATCTTGTAAAAACATTTAACAAATTTCAAGACGTGAACAAAAACAAATGCAGTGTGATAACCGCAAACCCAATTCCGATTTGTACAATGTTATTTATTTTTACTGCAGACAATTCCATGTTAAATTGTTGGGTAATATATCCAAAATTAAACACGGTTAATGGATTGAATTCTACTTTATTTACATATATGATGTGTGACGCGTTTCGTCTTCTTAAGACATTATCAAACACTGACAGACTGATTGGTCAGTGTTTGATAATGTCTTAAAAAGACGAAACGCGTCACATATCAAATATGTAATTAAAGTAGAATTCAATCCATTAACCGTGTTTAATTTTGGATATATTACCCAACAATTCTGTACAATGTTTTTTGGTGTCAAGCGCACTTTCCAAAAGTAAAAAAATAGAATGCTTATAAGCGTCTCCCGCTCTCCATCAACGCTATGCAAAAGACGCGTTTCCCGCAAAAAATATGTTAATATCAAATAATAATATAATAATAAAACCCTCATCCGCACCCAATGGTGCATAGGGCACTGCGTCATATAAACGCAGTGTTATCTTGATCGTTTACACATGAAGGAAAGGTGATCAGCCCTCAGCTTCAGGTATCAGTCCAGGGTAGTATTAAATAAATATTTAAAAAAATATATATTTATTTTACCCCCCTTGGGAATCGAACCCGGGACCTCTAGAACGGTAGCCGAGCGTGCTGACCATTACACTACGGAGGTGGACAATATCATATATTTACAATAAATACCTGGCTCTTTTTACAAATAAAGTCTTCGTTATAACTCATCAGTCAAAGGGTTAATTTTAAACATCCTATCTGTTGAAATGTTGAATAGTGTTATTTTAAAATATGCGCTTATTTTTATTAAATTAATTTTCACATTATTTATTTATTTATTATTTGTATTATAAAATGCTTTCACTTGACCTGATTTTTTACTAACATTCTTGTGATTGGTGGCACGCATGAACTACTTTTCAACTTTCATGTGTGTTTCTGTATGTACACTTCGATGCAGAATCTTTTGCCCGTTTTAATTGGTTCGATAACATTCAGAAATCGCCTTTCTAACCCGCCATGCTCTAGATATATTCAAACTCATCAATAATAATATTAATTTTGATATCGTAGTCGTACAGGAGAAAGTGACCAACTACCAAAACGTAAAATGTTCAGGAGGGCCATTTAAGTCACTCTTGCTTGGCAAGAAAATAAACACCAATGCAGTTAGTCATTTTTAACAAGTCAATATATTATACTTCCAAGGTTAAAATCCTTTGGGATTTTTTCAGGGCAATATTAAGCTAGTAAGATATCAAATAGTCAATGATCACGTTTTTGTAAAAAAATGCACTTGGTCACTTTCTCCTGTATGACTACGATATAAATCACCTTGTTTTTGCCGCCTTTTCTTAATTTTGTCATTGTTAATTTAAATTTCACATGGGTAAGTATCACTATTTCTTAAACTGAAGGAATCCAACATATGTGCATATATTCTTCTTTTAACCCTTATCCGGACCCAATAGTGCATAGGGCACTGCAGCATATTGACGCAGTGTTATCTTGATTTTTACTTACATGAAGGCAGGGTAATCACTCTTGCGCTTCAGGGACCAGTCAAGGGTAGTATTAAATAAATCTTAGAGTGTAAAATCACTGCATATATACATCTTTTAAATAATTAATGCAACGTGGATGTTTTATAATAGCCAGAATGGTGAACGTCACAAAAGTGTATCAAATGATCACTTAACCTTTCTCTTACTGTGCTAAAAACTACCATAGGCGATGGTGATATGTATTTTGTACACCATATGAAAATGTGATTTAAAAATATGAATATTCGTAAATGTTGCTTAGTTGAAATGTAACAAATTTGTAACGTTAGTTTTGAAGTAAGTATCTGAAAATGAGAAATAAAATACATCGCTAGTAGCCGCAATAGCTGGCGTAGCGACACAACCGCCGCAGAGGACGACCTGCGCGCCACTACACACGCTACGATGTGCGCGTGTACGCAAAGCACAGCACGCATACACACACTGAAAAATATTATGTTTTGGTGAATTTATCCCCGATTTTTTCACGGATTGTTTCTTTCCGGCGCTGCAAATGAATTACTTTATATTATAATACTTTGATGTAATACTTAATTATATTACGGAGGAATACAAACATTCTGAGCCCGTATCTATTGTATTTTATATTGATATTATCATGTTTAAAGTCGAGTTGTAGTAAATACATATCACCGGGAGTGAAAAGTTAAGCCAGCCAAATGCCAGGCCGTAAACCCTGGAATGCTCACACTTTTATCTTCTTTTGTATAAAAACGATAGATATTCTGTCTCAAGTCGAGACACCTATAATATGTATTAATATATAGTTACATAACTCTTTTATTAGTTTACTACTGTATGGACCCAGTATAATATGTATTGTTTGCCATAGATAGTATTTTTCTGATCCCTGAACTTAGATAAGCAAAACAGATACAATGCACTAACTAAACAATTTCTTCAAGAGATTGCATTTATTTGTATTTGGAGGCTGTTTAGACAGCTGGTATCAGCTCCAAGTCTCCAATCTGCATTGTGTTGACCTAGGCGACGATATTGTTTTTCCCCAGATTTATTTTTAAATGCTATGCTTGTTAATTTTCAGATGTTTGCTTGTGTGGTGAAAATTAACCTTATTTCCAACCGCTACCTTCCCTTCCCAAAATTCCCACTCCCGAAAGGTATCCTTGTTTCGATATAATTTTGATTAATTTTTAGATGTATGTAGAACATTATAAACGTCATAATTTGGTAACATAGAATTTAACTGTTTTTAACATTATTTTGTGGGTGTACTGGCAAAAAACTCGATAATATGCAATTTTGACTTAATGATGCGGTATCAGAAAGTTTTCAACTTTCTATAAACTGGCAAAATACACTAAGTAGTATGAAATGTTTTAAAAGTAAATTCGATTTTGAGTTTAATAGCGGGTATTTTATTCAGGCTAAAAGTTTTAAATAACACAGATTATTAAAACAGGTATTTTAGTGTTAAAGATTTTTTACCAGTTTACCCACGTTTTATTTGTTAATACACATAGGGATTTTAATTAATATTTGATACTAATTTTTTTATCCACATAATTTCTTCCACAAAGTGACTGCAGAATCAATTAAGATCTAGCATTCGTTAATTTGCATTCATTCCCCTAGAGAGGTTACATCGCTCACTCCTTTCAACAACGTCATATATATTGAAAATCGTCAATTTTTAGCTGTGCATGTTTTCGGAATGCCCAGAAAATGTACTTATATCCCAGCAGAAGTGGCATAATTTTAACTTAATATTTAACCGCTACAGGGCAGAAAGTGTTGTTTTTGCATTTTGAAGAAAGGGTATTGTTAATTTTTTTGTTTTTAAATTTACTTAATATTTTTCAGAAAAATCCTTCAGGTTTTACCTAAAATGATCTGTTGCACAGTAAAAAGTTCAATAAGTGGCTTGATATTTATTTTGAATACATTCCATTATATTCTTAAACTTTTAAAACGTTTTTTTGATTTTGAAAAAAGTTTTTGATTTATGACGTTGTTGAAAGGAGTGAGCGACATGTCTTTTCATGCCCAATTTTTTTGAAGAATGTATATTGGGTATTTTGGTCTTTTAGAATATATATAGAAAAATATTTTTGTATATTTTTTCAAATCCTTACCTTTCAATAACTCTTTTCTTTTTAAAACCATATAATTATTTAAATAAGAAAAACTTACTTTTTCAATGCAAAAACAGTGTTTAAAAAATAAAACAATTATGTAAAATGTTACCTGAATTTAGAGAAAATTAACTTGTAACTTAACGAATGCTGGGCCTTAATAAAAATAATACTCACATATAAGGTAAAGCTGCAAATTTTTTAACCCTTACCGATCCAATGTCGAATCTCATTCGACATCGATTTTGTCCTCTTAGGTCCCATGTCGGATGTTATTCGATTTTTCATCATTAGTATTATTTATTTAAAATGCAAGCTCACATTTTTGTCCCATGTATCTATTAAAATAGTATGTGGAGCAGAGTACAAATACTTTTTTTTCCAATTGGAATGTAACTGTCTACCTACTTTTTTTTTTTGGGGGACCAGAAAGGGTTAAGAATAATATTGTACTATAATAATGTAATAATAAAACCCTTATCCGCACCCCAATGGTGCATAGGGCACTGCGTCATATAAACGCAGTGTTATCTTGATCGTTTACACATGAAGGAAAGGTGATCAGCCCTCCGCTTCAGGTACCAGTCCAGGGTAATATTGAATAAATATTACAGTGAAAAAATCACTTATATTTATTTTACCCCCCCTGGGAATCGAACCCGGGACCTCCAGAACGGTAGCCGAGCGTGCTGACCATTACACTACGGAGGCGGACAAACTATAATAACATTCTTTTTAAAATTTTGATAAATAATGATAAATAATTTAATAAGCAATGAATAATGTAATGAAAACTTCAACCTCTGTGTGAGGTGACTTGATAATTTGCCCTGCCGAGGAAAATAGAAGGTTTGAATGTGTTATTTTAGAGTTGCAAAGGGCACGCACAAATCTTACCAAAATATTTCAATAGTGCTAGGAAAGGAAGACTTGGAATTGAAGGAGCAATTGGCAAGACTACAGAATAGGATGAAAAAAGCTGGTTTGTTATAGCACGTATGTAGATCATCTCATTCAGACTCTGTGCAATGGTAACGGCTCAATGTGGGGAACGTGTGTCCGTATTGATGAATACATACAGTGTCTTGTATTTTAAAAGCATTGTTAGCTTTGTCGTATGGCGATAGATACAGCATTTACTGTGCAGTGGAACTTTGGACTAGGAATGTTCCGAATTACAAACAATAGGATTGATGACAAAGAAAAATCTGTATTAACTAAATCAAAATTCACAACATTTTAAGTGTGTCCAAGTACTTCTTCACAAAATCTGGATTATCTCCAATTACAGGAGTTATTTTGATATTATTTTTTGACATCTCATCAAAGATGAAGAAGAATATGGAAGTCTGGGCATTTACGGGGCTGACGACCGTCATAAGCTGGTTTAAGTAATCACTTTACACACGTGTAACATTCACCAATTCTACTTATTATTGACAACCACACTACTGGAATTTGAGTAGTGTGATTGTCAATAATGGGTAAAATTGGTGAATGTTACACGTGTGTAAAGTGATCACTTAAACCAGCCTATGACAGTCATCAGCCCCGTAAATTCCCAGACTTTCATATTCTTCTTCATCTTTGATGAGATGTCAAAAAATAATATGAAATCAAAATTCTGTTTGGGAATTGAGTATTTTCTATTGTAGCCCAAATTGTTTGTAACCTGAGATTCCACTGTACTTTTATAATACCATACAAAAGATTACATTGGAGTTTGTTATAGTGTCTGCAAAGTTTTAGCCTGTAAGTGTAGCTTATCCATTTTCTGTGATTTTTAATATGTTACATACATTACATGCATAGTACAAATTCTGTGGGTGTATCGGTGCGCCTGACAGTTTTATTCCGTCAGTTCTCTTTATGGGTGGCAGTCTACATTATCATTGAGTTATTATTCAGTTACATAGCCGTTAGTATTTTATGATTGACAGTTATTGGGACAGACTGATAAGGAGATAATTTTGTACAAGTTTCACGTCTAATCTAGTCTTAAAGGTTCAACGGATATTTTTATTTATTTATTTGTGCAGTACTGTGGCGTCAGGCTTTATCGAAAAATCATTATATACATATATATATATATATATATATATATATATATATATATATATATATATATATATATATATATATATATGTATGTATGTATGTATGTATGTATGTATGTATGTATGTATGTATGTATGTATGTATGTATGTATGTATGTATGTATGTATGTATGTATGTATGTATGTATGTATGTATGTATGTATGTATGTATGTATGTATGTATGTATGTATGTATGTATGTATGTATGTATGTATGTATGTATGTATGTATGTATGTATGTATGTATGTATGTATGTATGTATGTATGTATGTATGTATGTATGTATGTATGTATGTATGTATGTATGTATGTATGTAAGTATGTAAGTATGTATGTATGTATGTATGTATGTATGTATGTATGTATGTATGTATGTATGTATGTATGTATGTATGTATGTATGTGTATATGTATATATATATATATATATATATATATATATATATATATATATATATATATATGTATATATATTTAAGTAATTATCGTAAATAATGAATCCCTGGAACAGGTGCAAGAATTTTTAAATATAGGAAGCATGTTCACAAGGTGAACATGCTTCCTATATGAAAAGTGGATAAAGTTTGACATGCCTGCTATAGAGCATACATAATCTCGACGCTGATTTCTAGAGACAATGTGATGACATGTAATCTGTCTAACTCTTATCCGCACCCCAATGGTGCATAGGGCACTGCATTGTATAGAAGTAATGTTATCTTGCTCTTCAACTCACGAAGGAAAGGTGATCAGCCTTCCGCTTCAGGTACCAGTCCAGGGTCATATTAAACAAGTATTAGACTGAAAAATAACTAATATTTATTTTGACCCTCTTGGGAATCGAACCCGGGACCTCCAGCATGGTAGCCTAGCGCGCTAATCACTACAGTATGGAGGCGGATAGACAAAAAATGTATGTAAATGATGACTTGTAAAGTCAGTCAGTAAAATAAAAGGATTAATGGATTCATTCTCCCACGTCTCATATTACTGTTTCTGAGATTAATTTCTCCCCGAGATTCCCTTTCCTGATGTTTTCTCATTATTTGCCAACATTTTTTCTTTGAAGATCACAGTCCGGATCTAGCAATAAAGTATTTTTAATTTTGGCACGGCTCGAATATATTTTAATGATGCACTGCCATTACTGGCGAATGGATAATTGATTTGAATGATCTGTTTCGTCATCGTTTATGTAACATGTCGATTTAACAAAATTTGAAATCTATGTATTTACAGTGTGAAAATTAGAAATACAGGGTTTTTTTTTTTTTTACCAAAAATTGGTATATTTCACCCTCCGTTTTATCTTTTGGTTCGTATAAAATTAGTCGCTTGATTCACCGTTTTCGCAGTTATAATTAAAAAACTGTTAGATTTAAAAAAAATATATGATTTGTCAACATTGTCATATAAAGTTTTCCTACAATTTATCTATAATAACTATTTAATACTACGAACTATTGATAAATATAAGGAAAGAGAACGAATGCTGGGAACATAGTGAATTTTGCACTTGAGAATGGAGTTCTGGTACCAACTCATGGATCTATTGTATGGAAGTGAAAGATTAAGCTGGAGAAAGAAGGATGAAAGTAGACTGAATGTAATCTTAGACGAATATGCAGTAAAACGGTGTATGATAAATGTTTGAACGGTGAAATAAGGAAAGAATGCAATGTTCTAATAACCATTATCGATAAAATTAAGAAAGGTCTTCCGAGATGGTTTGGATTAATAAAAGAAACGTTGCAACCGTAATAGTATTTTCAATATTTTGAATTTCACTTGGTGAATACCAGCATTTCTTCTAACCAACTGTGACATGTGTTTTGATGCATTCCGCGTCATTTTTAAAATACTGTTTAAATAAAAATAATACAGTGTTTGAAAATGATGCTGAATGCATCGAAATGTGTGACGCAATTGATAAAGACATTTCCCAAGCCAAATTTAAATTAAAAATGGATAAATATAACCACAAAGTGACTGCCCAATCAATTAATGAAACCATAATAGTATTTTTTGTCTGTCTTTATTTCGGTGGATTGACCAACATCAAACACTTCTCATGTCCTGTATGAAGAAGTTATCACGTACTTCGAATTTTATATTGAATATTATACAGTTTTGGTGTGGATATATGAAGCAAGATTTATGTAATAAATCAAATAAAATAAATCCTGGGTAAAAAGGCAAAATATCATAGCAAATTCTGTCACTCGTTTACTTATTTCGTTGTACTGGGGAAAAATGTTAAAAATTTATTCATAAATTTGAAAGCTTGAATGTTTTCACTTCAAAACATTAATTTTCAATGTTTAATGATGTAGCACTTAAAACATCACTCAGTACCATTTTTTGCCAGTAATACTCGTAAAACAAACATGTTATGTCCGTCTGAAATTACGTTTATGAAGATTTTATGTAAATATTTGTTTAATTTTCTGTTTAAATGTGCATATTTCATATAAGAAATCTTAATGGATTTTCTTATCATTGATAATAAAAAAATAATAAAATGCTTTTAATTAAATGTGCGCAATTCAACATTGTCATTCCTTTTTTTCATATCATACAATTATAATAAACGTCAAATATCATTATAGATATTTTGGTAGTGACATGGCAAAAGGTTACATTTGACGAAACACAATATCATAGCAGAGTAAAAATATATGTATTTTTTAAATTAATAAAATTCATGAATCATTTAATAAATTATTAAACTATTTAAGTTTTCTTTGCCATATATGTTATTTAGATATATATTTTTATAACATGAACGTAATCTGCTAAAATGACCCTTTTTCGGCGAAAATTCGCCAACAGCACTTATGTAAAGATCGTTCCATTTCTCTTTAAAAGATCTACTTAATAAATATGGTACATGGTCTAGAAAGAAACTGTGTTCTTTGCACCAATCCTCGGAGTATCCTTGGATTCTTCTGAAGTGTACTAAATGATAAATGACTGGCATTTACAATATTTTTTCTGGGAAAGGGTGGATTTCATTTTGTCAGTTAAAAGAAAATGAATTTTCTGGAATGAACTTAAATTATTTTTAATACAGAAATAAACCTTTTGCAATGCGACTACTAATTTATTTTTCTTAACACACTTAGGGCGGGTGATTTTTATGCCTGCAGACCGCTGGCGACGGGAATTGAAAATTATGTAATTATAATTAAGACCTTAACAAAGAGATTGGTACATAATATTCATATAAAAACATTAAATAAAATAAAAAAAAATTAAAAAAAGTGAAATATTTGTGTTTTTATTATTTACACAAATATTTCAATTTCATACTATTTCTGTGAGCCTAAGCGGCTCATTATTAGAAATAGGTATCAAATTGTGCTTGAATGGGTTCGAACCAAGAAACTCTGACTTAAGACATGTAATTCCTTTATTTCTGATTTGGAAAGGAAGCCGGCGCAGAAGGTAAAAATACCCTTCCCATCCTTAAGGATCAATCGACCGAACGGGTAAAAATACCTTTCCCGTCCTTAGTGTGTTAAAATGTTTTTTTGTTGTTTTGGTGTTGGGACTTTTTGTAAATATTTTGGATCACATTGTAGCATACATCAGCACTGACGATGTATGCTGAATGGGTACGCCTAAAATGTCTGCAAGAAGAAGATACTAATGACACATGGCACGACCCAGAAAGCTATGACCATCTGAAAATGTAAAAATATAATAAATTTTGTTTTTTTTTTCAGCCACCAAACTGGTGTCCGATGTAATTAATAAGAAATCACACTGAGGACAATCCTGTATCACGTGAAGAAGAAATTATAGTGCAAAATCAACGTTTATCACCCCCATATAGCATAAGAAATATTTTTCGGAACCCATTTTAATCATCGGCACCTGTACCATTTTATTATATTATGTAATCCATTCACTGAGCTTTCATCGCAAATCTCTTAAAACCTTTAACAAAATTTACTGCAACAAAAGGGTTTGTAGGGTGGTATGTGCCCATCGATCGTACTATTAAAATACCAAAACCAGGGTTTCTTTTTCATTCATCACTTTTTACAGAATACATTTAATTAAATAATAAAAAAATTTATATCTTTATAATTTCTCGCAGTCAATCTGGATGAAAAACCTACCTACATCTAAGGCACAAACCAAAATATATTATTAAAACAAAAATAACCAAAATAAGATGAATAAAAAATAATAAAACTTTTATTTTGGTTTGCTCAATTAGAAGGATAATCATTATTAGTTACCGAAAGATTCTTGTAAGTTTTTTTTTTTATACAGATAACAAATTTTGTAATAATGAACTTGTATCCGGAAATTCCTCAATTTACGTGGCCTTTAAATTTTCACTCGGTGCGATTCCGGATTTGAAACAATTGACCAGGTTTTCAAATTGTGATTTTTATACGATGTTAGTCATTAAAAAGTTTTTATTTACTGACAAATTAAATAAATTGACTGAGGTTCACGATGCTATTGTATAACTTTATTGTGTATTCCTTAAAAGAATAACTTTTCTCTGTTGAACCATGTATTTTTATAATCTTTTCATTTGAAATTTTAAAATTTAAACCAATCGTATAAAATTTTTCTTCAAACCCATAATTTAGCGGATTTTTGAGTATTTTTAAAAATATTTTCTATTCATTTTTATATATAATCAGATTAAAGGTGCTCATAGCAATTGGCTTACGATATTTCAACAAAACATTACCGTTGTTTATGGTTAAATATCCAATTATTGCAACGCTTTCACGAAGCTTCATCCATGTGTGATAATTTACATGTAATATTAAGTAAGTTAGTACTGTCATGACAAGTTGTGAGATCTATCGAGTTTATTTCTTCTTGCGGAGAAGGTGTTTTTCATTAAATTAGCTGTAATCTTATTTCACGCAGTAAATACATTATTTCAGATCAACGCTGTAATATTGTTAACAGATTTATTAAAATTATCTGTCGAAATATGTGTTTTATTTCTTTCAATTTCTATATCGCTCATTTGGTGCAACAATGATGTATGTCAAAATGTGCGAAAGATTGACAGAATTGATTTTGTGGTGAAATGCTGCGAGATCGCGCGAGTGTCATTGTAGGATTGAGTAAAATAGTGCCATTTCTGTTGCTACAACTTCTGAATGGCATCTCCTGTAATATTTCTAAAAGTGTGATTACGCCATCATTGCACCAGATGAGCGATATGTCTATAATGATGATGTGGTTCCTCCTTTTACAATTTCAGATTTGTCCTCAAAATTGGAGTTTCCCTGGTGATGCCTACTTAAAAAATAATGAGTGAATTACTTCACAAAGATGTCAACAGATGGCATTAGGAACTTGCATGCATCAAATTCCTTAAGTTAAGTTAATCATGGACAGAATGGTGAATGTTGGTGTATTAACACATTGTTATCGGGTGGTATTTTTCATCAATCCCGACCCTAGTTATACTCAGTCTGCCGCCCAACCCTCGGTATTGATTACATCACAAGTAACCGCAAACTCAATTCCAATCTGCACAATGTTCTTTTGGTATCTCTCGTGCTCTACGAAAAGTAAGCAAATAGAACGGTTTTAAACGTTTCCCACTCTCTACCAACAGTATTTATGACGCTTTAAAGTACTTCCCGCAAACAATGTGCTAAGTGATAACTTAAATCCGTCATTGTCTGTGGCATTCATATTCCCTTTTCATTAATTTCTTAATCATCTTGATAACATCTATAATACATTATAACATACATGTTCTTTGGACACGTTACGCGTGGTAATGAAATTAGCCTGGAACGACTGGTTGTGATAGATCACTCGGCTAGAGCCTGTAGGGAAAGAGAGGGAGAAGATCAAGTTAAGGCAGCAGTAGCCACCTCGGTGGTTGGAACGCCACGTGCAGCGCAGTCAAGTGATAACTGGAGAAGAGTCATTGCTTCTACAAGGGTCACAACCCTCTGTTATAAGGAATAAGACGGAGAAGATATCATGTATGCTGATCTGAAGATATTACAGTAAGAATCATTAAAACAAAATCATAGGGGATCAAAAAAAAATTTATGTTTAATAAGTTATTTTTCAAATCGTTACTGCCCTTAATTTTGGTGCCAATTTATTATTTTTGCACTAAAATGAACTTAATCATTGGATACTCACTTAAATGCTGGCCATATAAACTAGGTTCAATTGTGAGTACTAATTGTTCGCTTTTAACACGTCAAACGCCAACACCAAAATTTATCAATTTTGAAATTCACAAAAACTTTTTGGTAATTTACGTATTTTAATAATAATAATAATAAAACCCTTATCCGCACCCCAATGGTGCATAGGGCACTGCTTCATATAAACGCAGTGTTATCTTGATCGTTTACACATGAAGGAAAGGTGATCAGCCCTCCGCTTCAGGTAACCAGTCCAGGGTAATATTGAATAAATATTACAGTGAAAAAAATCACTTATATTTATTTTACCCCCCCTGGGAATCGAACCCGGGACCTCCAGAACGGTAGCCGAGCGTGCTGACCACTACATTACGGAGGCGGACTTTTTTTTTTTTTTTTTAATAATAAAATGTATTTAATTTTTTTTTTTGATGATGGGTTCCATAGTTAAAGCAGTTTGAATATAGCTTTTGATTGAGGTAACTGGTCCCCCCATGGCGCTGCGGTCCAACACAGGTGAGGTCACCGGTGCCCCCATGGCGTTTAACGTGTAAAATAATAAAAAAACCCATAGTAATATTTTGAATGGAATGAAGGTAATGTTAATAAAACAGAATGAATTATTTTGAAAATGTATATTAAACTTAATAATTCTAAATATTGAATGAGATATCTACAGGAAGTTGTAATTTATTTTTCTTCATTCTTGCATAACATTTCATCAACAGATGGCATTCCATCTCTCCTATGTCTCCAAGCCCTCATGTAAGACAGTGGGTGGATCGGGAGAAAGCCGGATAATCCTGGAAATAAATTGTATCATTATTATACGACACTAGCCATGGGACCATGACTTAACTCATATTGTGACCTCTTACTAGTTACCAAAAACCACTCGCTAAAAGAGCAATTTCCGCCTCCGTAGTGTAATGGACAGTACGCTCGGCTACCGTACTGGAGGTCCCGGGTTCGATTCCCAGGGTGGGGTCAAATAAATATGTGTAAAGTGATTTTTCACTCTAATATTAATTCAATATCACCCGGGTACCACCCGAAGCAGAGGGCTGATCACCTTTCCTTCATGTGTTAACGATCAAGATAGCACTTTGTATATGTGATGCAGTGCCCTACGCACCATCAGATGCGGATGAGGGTTTAAATGAATTGAATAAGAGCAGTACAGTGGAACCTCTCATTATGAGTAGTTCGCATAGCAAGCAAAAAAATGTGATAAAGGTACTCCCTTAATGAGTGACACTTTGCGTTACGAGTTACAGAGAAAGGGCAAGTTCATTTTTCATGACATTCACTTGTGAGCCGGGACTTAAGAACCGCGCCAGTCAAAACAAAAAATATTTCACTCAATGAGTAAGATTCTGGAACGAATTATGCTCTTTATGAGAGGTTCCACAGTACTTAAATAACCTTCCTACAGATATAAAAAAAATGATGACATTAAAATGCTAAAAAATAAATTAAATTAATTTTAAACTGTTAATCCAAGAAAAGAAAAAACACAAATAATTATAAAAAAAATTATATTACCGACAAACAAACAATAAATAAGAAGTGTGAGTCTCTCTCCGAGCACAAGAGCTTAGTCTCTGTATTGGAGAGAACTGCGTTATTAATTTTAAAATTATAATTAAAAGTAGAAACATCTAGAAAATGTTTTTTTTGACATCTCATCAAAGATGAAGAAGTATATGGAAGTCTGGGCATTTACGGGGCTGACGACCGTCATAGGCTGGTTTAAATGATTACTTTACAAGAATATGGAAGTCTGGGCATTTACGGGGCAGACTTCCATATTCTTCTTCATCTTTGATGAGATGTCAAAAAATAATATGAAAATAACTCCTGTAATTGGAGATAATCCAGATTTTGTGAACAAGTATTTTTTTTTTTTTTTTTTGGCAAAGCACCCAATTTTGGGTGATACCTAAACAAATACTTATACTTGTTCACCCAATTTTGGGTGAACAAGTATTTGGACACACTCAAAATGTTGTATCTAGAAAATGAATTAATTATGAAAAAAAAACTTTTGTAACCATATTAAATAATAATAAAAAAATAAGCTAATGGGAGTATATTCTCAATATTATTAATATTTAAAGCATTTACTTTGTGGTTAGTCATTTTTACTTATTAATTTTTTTACAAAAATGTTAATAAAATTAGTATATAACCACTCACCGAGATTTTTACGTCTACCGGTTTCGAGACGTACCCGTCTCTTCGTCAGGTCAATGTACGTTTAACCTCGGCTCGTAACGCATGTCTGTATTGAAAACTATAGTGCATGTTGGTCTTCGGGTCGACCAAAAATCGCATGTGTTAGACATTTTGTGTAGTTTTGAGTGTGTAAATGGTGCTATGGTGGTGAAGGGTAGTATTGTTTGCATGCTGTGTTAGTGATTGTCCTGACGAAGAGACGGGTACGTCTCGAAACCGGTAGACGTAAAAATCTCGGTAATGGGGGAAATAAAATATTCTACAAACCTAGTAATTCAGCGACTGGTTTAGACATAGAAGCTCCATTTCCCAACCAAAATTTGATACGCTCATAGTTAAACCCTACCAATTTCTCATTATATTCATTAGGCATGGGATCGTACGATCCGACTTGCTCAATAACTGGATCTTGTAGTTTTCTAAAACTCTGAAAAAGAAAAGTTTGTTAAAATCTGGGTTTTTTAAAATCAAAAAGGTCCCGTAACTCACTTCATATCAAGCTTTTCACTAAAAAAAATAGTTCATTACAATACAATACAAATTATATAAATACAGATTGTAATTACAAAAGCGCAAACATTGTTTCGTCTAGTTAGTTTTGAAAAATAAAAAATAATCTGAAATAAAAGGTGCCGGAACGCCGTTCCACCATGTTACATGGAAAAAAGCCCTGGTTTTAATACTGTACGCATATAGACAAAAAAAGGTTGCAACCAAAACACTCTGTTATCCCTTGGCTACCAAAATCTGATATACCGACTTTCGGTACTCTAGCGAGAAATACCGAATCTGACGTCATAATGTATAAAAGTATTAGATACATTTTGGACACTATGTTAGGGATTCCTTCAGGTTTCTGCAAAAAATGATCTATATATGTTTTTGTTTTCAATAAGTTATAGATCGATTTTTTTAAACCCTTATCAGCACCCAATGGTGCATAGGGCACTGCATCATATAAACACATTGTTATCTTGATCATTAACACATGAAGGAAAGGTGATCAGCCCTCCGCTACAGGTAACCAGTCCAGGGTAATATTGAATAAATATTAAAGTGAAAAATCACTTATGACTATTATTTTATCTATTTGACTCCCCCCTCTGGGAATTGAACCCGGGACCTCCAGAACGGCAGCCGAGTATGCTGACCATTACACTACGGAGGCGATAATTTAGAATTCAATGATCATTTAAATTAGCAATTAGTTGTAATATTATAAAAATTTAAGTTACAAAAAGGACTGACACCCACATACATGGGATAAAAATAAACTCCATTTGACTCATTCAACATTTCGTATGGCCGATGGTTTGGGCTACTGATTACCTCCAATTCGCACTTTTATTTGTTAAGAAGACAAATTGTTCATACCTCCGCGACGACGATGTGATAAAACGGACGATTTGTGCAACCGAAGCGAAGAAGTCGTATAACTTTTGGTGATTTTTTTGCAAAGTACCCAAGACCACTAGCGGGATTAAGAACCGACATTTTAAAAGACTATGTCTAATTTGTCGTGAATATTTAAATATATATTTATATATTTAAAAACTATTTAAGGTTAGGTCATTCCTCCGCACTCCGTTGTTGACAGATAAACCATAGATGAATATACAACAAAACGTCAGAACTAAAAAAAATCAGTTTTGAAAAAATTGGCTGGTCAAAATCAGTTTTGTATATAAAAAAAATGTAATCAACAGTTACCCTTCGCAAGAATTTTGCAATTAGGATTGTTGACTTATGCAAATGGATAATATCAAATAATTCAAAGGTTACAAGGCTTTACGATAATTTCAATACTGTCAAGCTACCCTTTTAATAATTTGTAATTTTTAGGATAAAAATAAAAATGAATGTGACGAGTATACATAATTTTGTCCTCCTCGTTGATGTTATTATTAGAGTGTTAAGCTTCTATGCTGGAAGTCCAGTTCGATTCCTAGGAAGGGTTGAAAAATATTACTGAATTTATACTCTAATATTGATTTAATATTACCCTGGACAGGTCCCTGAAGCGTTAGAGTGATCACCTTACCATCATTTAAGTAACGATCAAGATAACACTGCATTAATACGATGCAGTGCCCTATGCACCATTGGGTGCGGATAAGGGCAGGTGTGGGGTGCCAATTTTTTAACAAGGGGCTCATGGGCTTTGGGGGATAGGGGGAGGGGGGAGGTGTATAATTTTGTTTTTACAATCCAAATAACATAATAATTAAAAATAATACAGAATACTTAAAATGCACATAAATCGACAAAATATAGATTTGATTTTTTTATGGTTGTTAACTACTTTGAAATATTTCATATTAGCTGTAAATGTACTAACCTGCCTCAGATTTCAATAGAGAACTGTTCCAAGATAGGCGCAGTAATTTTTATGTCTCATAAAACGTTTCAACTAACCACTGAAATTGCATTTATGTACTGATTTAATCAGAGAATATTGGTTTCTTTTAATTTTAATTTGATGGTTTCAAGGGGCTCGCCGGCCCAAACCAAATTTAACAAGGGGCTCGCGCGAGTCTCTCCGAGCCCGCTGCAGCCCACCACTGGATAAGGGCTAGAAAATACATAATGATTGCATATCAAAATGATACGGTTTTTTAATAATATTTTTCTAAAATAATGAATTATTCAGATACCAAAAAAGAAAATTTTTGGAACGCAACCTTTGAAATTTTATTTAGTCAATTTATCTAAGACCATTATCTATGTCTTTTCAAAATCACACATGTCAAATTAGAGAAGTGTCAGTTTTGGAATGTGAGTGAATTTTAGCTGGTTTGGTAAAATTATTTGTAATTTAAGTAAAATAATAACTGGTAATTATGAGCATCGTAAAAGCAACCGACGAAAAAGATGTTATTGAAAAAATGTGTTCAATAATTGAAGCAACGGCTACTTTAGCAATCGACAAACATGATCGCTTTACTGTGGGTTTATCAGGTATTCACTTGTTTTAATTCCCTAAAATAAAATAAAAATATTCATGTTCTTATTATAAACACTAATATTTAAATTTCATACTTTTGTTGTAAGCCTAATCGGCCTGTTATCGAAATTAACCTCGGCTTGTCATTGCCACAATAAAATAGTCACATATAACTCCATAAAGGTCATTGTACACAAAACTCACAATCACCTCATTTAATAAGAAAAAATGCCGTCGTAACATCGGGTAATTTGTATCTCATAATTATAAGTATGTTGTTCCCCACTTTAGATATAATAATTACTATTTTTGTTTTGTACAAGTTTCGACATACGTTTTTCATCATTTAAAGAGACGTATCTCGATTTTGCGACATTGCAGTGACTTGTGATTAAACCTATTTATCCTATATAAACTCAAGAATTTTTTTGTCAAGCATTTATCTTATTTTTTTTAATTTTTAGATAATACGATTTATTAATAAATGGGAGTGTCCGCTGCTACCATGATACATCTCCTTTTTTTACTATTTTATATTGCTTTAACCTACCCGTTACTGAGCCAAAAAAATCAATCAGATGTAAAAATGAATGATTTAAAATCCAAGAAAAATAACATTCATTGATTCAATTAAATTCAAACCCTTATCCGCACCCCAATGATGCATAGGGCACTGCATTATATAAACACAGTGTTATCTTGATCGTTAACACAAAGGAAAGGTGATCAGCCCTCCGCTTCAGGTACCAGTCCTGGGTAATATTGAATAAATATTGGAGTGAAAAAATCACTTATATTTATTTGATCCCCCCTGGGAATCGAACCCGGGACCTCCTGAACGGTAGCCGAGCGTGCTGACCATTACACTAAGTTTACAGATAATCGCCTAAATTATTATATTTAAAGTCACAAATGATGTTTATTGAAGTTTGATAGCTGAAAACATGGAAATATCATCGACTCACATTCACAAATGAGCGAGACAACCAACTCGGTTGGCAGCCCGAAAGCTACTGCCGACGCAAGTCTCGACTCAGTTCATTACTAGAAACACAACTGAGAACTGAGATGGCTTTACCCCGTTCCGATATAACCAAGTAAAGAACGAATGAGATGTAAAAAGCGTCGCATAGTGGTTTTTTTTAGCATGAATATTCCTACGTCACTTATTGGTACATTTTTTATTGTATTGTACAATTTTTTTCCAAATTCTCACAAAATATCTTCATGATGTGCCTGATAAGTGGTAATTGTTCATTTATTTTATTTTTTTATGCATTAATTTTAAATCAAACATAGATTTTTTTGAGTCTACTAACAAAAACACAAAAAATTATACTGTGACAATCGTTTCGCAATATAAATTGTCACAATATAAATTTTTTATGTGTTTTTGTTTATAAAATACAACTTAGTAGACTCAAAAAATCTGTGTTTGATTTAAAATTAATACATAAATTAAAATGGAGTTCTACAAATTATACGCCAAATCAATTAATAAATAATTGTTACAATTTTTTTATCATTCAATGCATAAATTGCATTGAATGATAAAAAAATGTATTATGGAGGAATACCTAAAATCTGAACTTATTATTTATTATATTTATCGAGATATTACAGTTATTACAAGCGATGTGTACTAGCTACACATCACCGGAAAGGAAGGGTTAAATTTGCGTTATCAAATTAATGTTTCAGGCGGATCCTTAATCAAGTACCTGGCAGCTGGTCTTCCGTCCATCACAACAGATTGGTCCAAGTGGCTTTTATTCTTCTGTGATGAAAGAGTGGTACCCGAGAGTAGTGAGGACTCTACATTTGGTTGCTACAAAAGGGACCTGTTGAGCAACGTGCCACTCAAAGAAGCGCAATTTGTTAAAATAAAACAAGGAGTTTCAGGTGCATATAATAGAATAATTTTACTTACAAAAACATTGAGGTGAAATCCTTTATATTAATTAACATACTTAGGACGGGAAAGGTATTTCTACCCGTTTGGTCGATTGATGCTTAAAGACGGGAAGAGTATTTTTACGCCCTGCGCCAGCCTCATTGCAAAGTCAGAAAAGAAGGAATTATTTTATGTTTTTATCTGAATATCATCTATCAATCTCTTTGTTGAGGACTAAACTGTTTATATACAATTATCAAATCCCGTCGCCAGCGGTTCGCAGGCATAAAAAACACCCATCCGAAATGTGTTAACAATTTGTTATTATTTATTTTTTATATATACATATAAGACACTTGAGTATTCGCCTTACAGATGATATGAAATCATTAAATCGCACCTAAATGTAACAATTTTACAAGCTAAAATTCCGGATTACTTAAAATCATTTCTAATGGAAATGTAACGTTTTAGTGAGTTTTTCCACAATTGTCATACCTTGTAGAGACATTTTCAAACTCTATTGTGAACCTTGAGAAATAAAAGGCATTTTGATAAATTTACATGAATTGTCGTTGCATGTTTTTGATACATATTCTTATTTCACAGCCGAGGAAGCAGCTTCACATTACAGAGATGAACTATCCCGGCACTTCCCTTCAGGGGGCCTTCCACGATTCAACATGCTGCTGCTGGGGATGGGCCCTGATGGCCACACGTGTTCCCTGTTCCCGGGCCACCCGCTGCTCGGCGAGGAGCGGCTGACGGTGGCACCCATCACGGACTCCCCCAAACCACCCCCGCAGAGAATCACCCTGACGTTCCCCGTTATTAACAACGCAGAGTGCTGTATTTTTGCACTCAGCGGAGAGGGAAAAGCGGAAATGCTGAAGGTTTGTGATTTTTAATCACTTAATGCATAATGTTTCTTTAAAATAAAAAGTGATTAAAAAAACATCAGGTTTTTTAAAATGTTTTATTCAAAGTTTATCCAATTTTCAAATAAAATATAATAATTTAACCGTATTTAATTAACAATTACATCTAAAATATTTTTTACTAATTCATCATTGAAGAAAGTCTTTGAAAAAAACGAAAATCGGAACGCATTTAGCGCACAAGCATGACTCGTCCAAAAGTATGAAGCGGCTAAAAGAAAATAACTATAACATTGAGATATGGACGGCATTATCGGACGAAATGTTCCAGGGGGTTAATGTTTTTAAATTGTATTTTAATTTTATATAATTCATTTTAGTCATTTCACCTAATTAAAATGTATGAATACAATTTTTTAAATTAACATCATATGTTTCCTCCGATAACGCGGTACCTATCTCAACGTTATAGGGGAATTTGCTGTACTTACTTACTTCAGCCTTCTTCTTGGACTTCTACAGTTGTCTGTTGGACCCCTGTGGTAGTACAGTAAAACTTCAATAAAACGGACTAATTGGGCAGAGGGGGTGTCCGTTGAAGCCGAAAGTTTGTTATATAAAAATTGGTTGAAATAAATAAAAAAACTTTTTTGTAAATGTGTAAATAAACAATACAAAACACAAATTATATTTATTGTCTGAAGTGACGTTGCTGTTTGATATCGACGCGCTTGCTTTCAATAATCCTGCTTTGAAAAAGGAACCATGTTGTGTTTGTACTTTTATGTTTTGAGACATCATTTTTAAATATCATGGCCGCTAAAAATAATTATTGGGCGAGATTTAAACATTTATAATATTAACATGACATTTTAAATATTTTTACATTTGACCGGATTTTTGTCCATTATATCCGATGTTCGTTTAATAGAGATGTCATATTGAGGTTTTACTGTGCATTAAGCTACTATGCGATTTGCCCTGGAGAGATTAAACTAAGGATAAAGATAGTCCTTTCACTCATACTTGGTGGACCCTGAAATTTATATGCAAGTTAAAGTGTACAAAATTGACAAGTTGCGTTCGGGTGATATAATAGTGTATTTATTGATTCCTTTGATTTGATTTGAAACGCCAACGTTCAATTTGTAGAACTCCGTTTTAATTTTATTTCAAACACAGATTTTTTGAGTCTACTAAGTTGTATTTTATTAACAAAAACACATAAAAAAATTATGTTGTGACAATTGTTTCACCTTGTTAGGGCATTATCAAACAAATTTTTTATGTGTTTTTGTTAATAAAACACAACTTAATAGACTCAAAAAAATTGTTTTTGATTTAAAATAAATAGATATAATAGACGTATCACGTATGGGCAGGGCAGTTAAAGATCCACAAAGTATGTACATATTCTTATCAAAGGCAAAGGTATATGTAGTTGAAAAAAGGCAATTTTATAGTTGTGTACTGCCTATCTACACCTGTTGTTTAATATAAAACTGTATTTGACTGAAAATTGTATTATGTATATTTTGTTTCAGAGGGTTCTCAAAGATAAAGAAGATTTACCTGCCAACAGAGTACAGCCAAGTGCTGGAGTATTGTACTGGATAGCAGATATGGCTGCCTGTAAATTACTTTAGTTAAAACCTAACTACTAAACCACTAAGGACGGGAAAGGTATTTCTACCCGTTAGGTCGATTGATGCTTAAGGACGGAAGGTATTTTTACCTCCTGCGCCGGCCTCATTTCAAACTCAGAAAAGATGGATTTACATGTTTAATTGTTGGGTTATATATCTAAAATTAAACAAGGTTTATTGGATTGAATTCTATATTTATTTATGTATATGTTAATATGTGACGCGTCACGTATTAACATATACATAAATAAATATAGAATTCAATTCAGTAAGGGACATTTTTTTGTAGTAGGTTTTTTTTTGCATTTTTGGTCTAAGTAGTTTAGTCTAGTTTAGTTGAGTCTACTTAGTCCATAAATGCAAAAAAAATGTCCCTTACTGTGTTTTAAATTTGGACAGCCGAACAGGTCAGCGTATTTCTGTGTTGCATCTGTAGAATTGAAATCCCCAAAAATAAGAGTGTCATTATCAAAATATTTTTAAAGGAACTGATAAAATCATTTACATTTGTGTTCGGTTTACGGTATATTTACGGTTTACGTATTAACATATACATAAATAAATATAGAATTCAATTCAGTAAGGGACATTTTTTTGTAGTAGGTTTTTTTTTGCATTTTTGGTCTAAGTAGTTTAGTCTAGTTTAGTTGAGTCTACTTAGTCCATAAATGCAAAAAAAATGTCCCTTACTGTGTTTTAAATTTGGACAGCCGAACAGGTCAGCGTATTTCTGTGTTGCATCTGTAGAATTGAAATCCCCAAAAATAAGAGTGTCATTATCAAAATATTTTTAAAGGAACTGATAAAATCATTTACATTTGTGTTCGGTTTACGGTATATGGTATGTATATTTATTGGATCAAAATATTTTCCCAGTATTTTAATACATACTTTGAAAGGAGGTATCATTGCAGTTTTTATCTAGTTCAGTGTGATTTATTGAATTTTGTACATATATTGCAAAGCCCCCACCCCGTTTTTCCGAACGTGAAATAAATGTACCTGAATAACCAACAATGTTGTAGTAAGACTCTTCATTACTCTTTGATTTTATAACGCACGCTTCTTGCATTTATATGACACTCTAAAGCTATTCTTAACAGGGACATATTCTTGATGAGAAGCACATTTTATTTCTTGGTATTCATCCTTGAAAAAATGTGTAATCTGCTGCCTATAGATGACTGAAGGCAGCTAGTACATTTGAGGCTTGGGCATGTCTCGTTCATCTATGGCTCGAAGACGTGCTCCCCCATATGGGGAATGCGCAGTTCTCTGTTGGACGTAACTCTCTTCCAGTGCAGGCTCGCCATTTTCTTAATGTCATCCGTGGGTAGGCATCTTGTGGGGGCCTACCCACGCTTCTGCGCCTGTTCTAGGCCTCCAGTCAAGCACCTTCTTCGTCCATCTATCCTCAGACATACGTGCCACATGACCTGCCCAGTTCCACTTTTATTCTGTAATTCTTCTTTGAGCCACACCTGTTACATTGGACTTTTCTCTTATTCAGTCATTCGTTTTTCGGTCCTTAATGGATCAGTGATTCTACTTCTTTAACCGTTTGAGTGCCAAAAAATGCATACAGTTTCTTGTAAAATGCCACCAAAAAAACATCATTTTTTATGAAACTATATATTTTTTTAAAACCCCATAAATTCTTTGAGTTTTCATGAATTTTGATGATTTTTTCGGTGTTTTATTAAAGAATGTCGAAATATTTGAAATAAAACGCTTGTATAAATGAATACAGTATTTTATTTAGAAAAAAAGAAAGACAAAAATGAAAAACAAAAGAAAATCAACAACTGTGCTTTCCTGCACACGCCGTGTGGACTCCCTTCTTACAATAAGCACAAATAGTCGTTGATCTACGCAGCCCAGCACCATCTTTATTACTACAGACCACACAGCGACGTAAATTCTTTCCTGGAAGCTTCTGCAGTTTGGATTTATGGAATGAAATTGTTGAAGAAATTTCAGCTTTTTTTTTTGTAGGTAACCATTCCCTTTCAATCGATTCAATTATTTTTGATGTGAACTCGTGTCTTGAAATTTTTTTGCCTTCATTATTGATTGAATATATTATATATGCGTTTAAAACCATTCTTCCAAAAATGTTAAATGTTACCTTTTTCCAATATTTCAATATTCTTCTTTCATCTAAATATACATACAACATTTTATCAGACTCATCTATTCCGCCCATGTATTTATTGTACTCATGAATCATCTGTGGTTTTTCTGTTTGCGTTTCGTATGAACCCCTATATTTTTTCACTGTGACGCCACTCGTATTACTATTTGTAGAAATTAGGATGACCGGGTGTTTTTTGGTTTTTTTATCTCGATATGAACAGAGAAGAATGTCGTCACTTTTATAATAATTAGGTTTTCCAACTTGAGACACTTGTGCCTCACGTGGTATATATTTCCTGTTTCGACGGATGGTTCCTGTAATATACGTAATTCTTTCCAATAAAGTCTTAGCCAGTTGAATGCTTGTAAAAAAATTGTCAACAAAAATATGATAACCTTTGTCCAGGTAGTTACCAATTTTTAACAGATTCATTACTACAACATGGCCAAGGCCAAATTTTTTTGTATCATCCTTGTCTTGCTCTAATTTTGCTCCTCGGTAACAAAAAAATGCCAAGCAATAATGGGTTATGGAGTCGCATAACATCCAAAACTTTATTCCCCATCTGTGGTGTTTTTTGTTGGGGAGATATTGTTTGACTTTTGAGTGGCAATGAGTCCCTACCAATGACTCATCAATAGAGAGCTGGCGATTAGGGATATAATGGCGTCGGAAAACTTCATTGGCATGGACAACTATCATATTGAATTTTGCACAGGGGTCGTAGTCTGGATGATTGGATGGAGCCAAGGTGGAATTATCAATTAGATGAAAAAATTTCAAAATTATCTGAAATCGGTTTCTTGAGAACATTTGTTTGAACCATGGTATGCCCCTCGAATCTGTACTCCAGTAGGAAACAATTGACGGTCGTCGTGTAATACCCATTTCAAGTATGACCGCTATGAAAGCCTTCAATTCCAATACAGACACCGGTTTCCAAGCCTTTGCACGTGATTTGTTTCGTAAAGTGTCAGAAGAGTTTTCAAGAAATTGTTGGGCATATTTGTTGGTTTAATTTTTTATCGTTGTTAACAGAATGACATTAAAAAATAAATCAAAATATGATATAGGTTTGGAATCACGCGGAGGAGGATCCCGAAGTCCAGGCGTTTCGAAAAAATGAGAATTTTCGGTAGAAAAATTGGTTCCGGGAGGTACATTTGTAAATGAGTAATTTCTGGTGTTACTCTCCATTTCTTGGTCACGATCAGAAGAATTACTGGAAATTCGCATCCTGCGGTTGGGAAACACGGATATGACATCACTCTCACCAGAGCTACTCTTACTCGAACTTGAATTAGAGGAGTGGAAATCAAACATTTCAGAGGACGCGCTCGACATTATGTTTTTTAAATTAACTAAAATAAAAAAAATAATAAATGAATCTGAAATTTAAACGGTTTACTACGATCTTACAACTATTAAGATAATATTAGAATAATATTTACCAACGCCGCAGCACCACACCCTACGTACGCGCGAATCAGAGCACGACTGACGCAATCGACGGAAATCGACGATCGGCAATCTTCGTTAAAACACGAATCGACGAAAATCGACGATCGGCAATCAAACGGTTAATATGAACACTTTGATAGTGAGAAATGTCATCTTCGTGGACGATGAGCCACAACTAGGCAGATGTATATTTTCCATTTGCCCGTACCAAAAACGGGCGAGAAAATTGACCTTGGCGGATTTGCCCTTACCCGGTATGGGTAAGGGCAAATCCGCCAAGAAGAAACAGCTCAAACTGATTTTACAGTAGTAGTAAATTATTACGGGGCTCGGGTATAGGTAATAATAACTCGTAATTAGGATGCAATCGTTTTATTCAACAGGTCTCCATGACAGTACAATGACAAGTGTGTGCAGCATCCCCTGCATCCATCTCATACGGGATATAATGTAAACTTCCCCGCGTACACTCCGCCCTGCCCCTACCAGGCGCACAGGGTCATAGTTCATGTTGCTAGAGATATTGTAATCAATCTTTAAAGAAAAAAAAACTAATTGACCAATATGTACATGTAAGTACCTACAAATTTTGTTTTATCTTGACAAAATCACTCAGTAGTTAGCGACAGTAATAAAACAAGGTGATTTGTTTGATAATAATAAACTAGGGTGTTGATTCAAAACAATATACATTAACTATGTAGTGAAGATAACTCTGACATTGTGTCTATTCAGTAAAAAAATATCTTGTATTTTTAACTTCCATTTCTCAGTACGGATCAAAACCAGTTTCAAAATGCCAAACTTCAGGAGTAATTTTAAAGTTATCTATACTATATACATACATAGTCAACGTGTTATCTTTCCATTGTATTATACCACCACTGGTGTAAATATTTTAATATTTTGAATATTGAAAGCATTAACTTTGTGGATCATAGTGATATATTATTTTGAGAAACGAAAAAATGTGAGTGGATCTAAAAACAAAGTCTTTTTGTTTCTCAAAATAATATAAATATTTTAAGTTTTTATATTTGATTTTGGGAAGCAGGTAAATGTTTAACCAATTTAATTTTGTACTTTCATAATAAATATATATTTTAAATGTTGATGTGTTTTTATTTCCGAATGGTAAGTTTTAATTGATGATGGAATTCACTTAAGTATTTTGATAATCGAATTCGAAGTTTTCATAAATTATTCCAATCAAACAAGTACCGTAGAACGGGGCTACTTGAACTTTGATGTGTTACATGAGCCCAGTGCAAAAAAAATTTAGATTGTGGTATCGATCAAAGTATTGTGACAATAAGTGTCACCTGTCAGGGAAACAATGAATCGTGTCGATACGTTCATTATTGTAGACCAAATACAGTTTTTTTTGTACTGGGCTCAAGTAACACATCAAAGTTCAAGTAGCCCCGTTATATGGTAATAATTTTATTTATTTTTTGACAGCTTACTTTCCTATGCTGTCAAAAAGCTCCAGCTGTCTCTATGGAATTTACATGGTGACAATAATTTGGGAAAAATGGAAAACTTTTTATTTTCAGTCATTTCAAAGTCACCCATCATGCCTTACCGAGTATCAGTATGTTGATTTTTGTTTTGGAATCTTTTTGATGGCGCAAATTAGTTGCCTGAGTTTAAAAAGTAAGAGAACGATTCATAAATTTACATAATTGAGTGTCATCCTAGGTAACAAAACTCCATTCAAAATTATGTAAGGTTTTACTAAGAATTAAGATATGTAAAAATGAGTGCAACTTTTGTTTTTTTTAAATAAGAGATTTGTCTGATCTGACAGACATTTGTATCAAAATTGAGGATCAATAATGGATCTAGTTTAAAAGTTAATGTACCATGACTAGAAATACATATAGAATAGATATTTCATATTCCTGATTGATAAAAAATTATCAAACCTTTAAAACTAAATTTAAAAAACATATAAGACTCACCCCAACCTACACTCCATACCGAGGAATATTTTTTTTATTAATTTAATTTACTTTGTTTTAAAACTTGATAATGAAACTTACTCATGTAAAAAAATAATAATTGTAAAACAAACTCCCTCTAAACACAAGAATCTACTTTATAAGAGGTAGAAATGTTGTTTAAATATTTTGTATATTTACCAACCATGTATTTAAATATGTATTTTGTAAAAAAATATATTTCAACATTTTTTTTAAAACATCGCTCTTGTGAAATCTCCAAAAAAACATATAAATTGGATTCTCATGGTACATCCGAATGTTCAGGACAGTAAAATTAATGATTTTTTAGAATATATTCTATAGCAATTTTATTTATTATGTCTTTCCTAATTTTCACATTTTGGATTAAAGATCATTCACTTTATGCCCATTGATTGTATTTATATTCAGATATAAAACAGGTTTACCTTTAAACATTTCTGTGATGCTGCAAAATGTTCGCCACGGCTTGCGGTCGATATAGGAGGCACTGTTGCGGTAGACGGGTTAAAGCAAAAGTATCATAAGACAGTAACATACCAGAAGTTTATTGATTTATTTATACTATAATAATTGTTTATATTATAAATTGCAGTTACATAAACCAGAACTAAATACAAAATACAAAAATGGTAAAGTAACCACAATAACCACGGTCGCCCGTGATGTTTTAGTTCCGTGTTAGATTAACCGTTTTGTGTCAGATCCCCGCCTCAACTGGAAACACTAATTTAATTTATACATTTATAATAGGTACACAATTATAAGGTTATTCTAGAAGTAAATTAAGTATTTAAATTAAAAATGTGTCTGTTTATAGTATAAACTCTGCATCAACGCCCTCGAACCTTTAGTACTCGCATTCTGATAATCCGGTCGTGCTCTCCGGTCATCCCTTTCAACCGCATGCCGTCACATCTCGCATTACAAATCACATTTATTGCACAATCATCAGAAGAACAGGCCTACATCGTCGTGACGCTTGGAAAAAGACTTAATTCGAATGACTCTTACAAACTGCAACTAGATTTAGAAAGAAAAACACTTATGTAGTTTTCGCATAAGATTTAATCTTTTTTAAACCATTACACAACATTGAATCGTTATCTCGTTGATATTCAACGGCGAATCCTAAAACATTCAGAAACACAAATCGGAAGTTTGCCGTTTGTTTGCGGCGGCCTTGGGATCCATTTTTGTGTTTTGTTTTTTATTCACCGCATCAACTCGGGTGTAATTCATTCCCGGACCAATTATTGGACCTTACAAAATGAATACATTCAACAATGTCTTAATACTCTTAATTACTCGTATCAAGAAACTTCAACATGCTCGGTAAGAATTCTACTGATAATTGTTTAAAGATTTATGTTGTACTTTGAAAAAAATAGAGGTACTGTAGAGTTTAAAAATATATATGAAAAATATATTTTTGGTTTTTAACGCGATTCAAGTGAACCGACAACATTTCTATCAGAATTATTACTAATTTATTTATAATAATTCAATAAAAAGTCTCAGAATCTATCGCACGTCCGATACTTGAATGTTTTATTTTTATTTTTATAAAGCTGTCGGCAACATAGTTTCTTCACTCATTGCGCATAATTTAACAAATAATTACCAGGAAATATCATCTATCAAATTTACAAATGACTGAGAAAATAATTATTTTCCGTGTTATTCTTTTATATTCCAGTGTGTGATTTGTAAAAAAAGAATGTTTTCTTAATGATAAAACATAACTACTTACTATGTAAGTAGAATTGACAAGGTATGCAAATAGTCTGAACATAAATAGGAAGAGGCTTTTCCGTATACGTTATACAAAATCATAATAAACAATAAAAATAAAAAAGTCAACACAACCGAATCGATCCGTTAAAATTGTTCAGAATCGAAAAAACTTAAAATGAAATAATATTAAAATTTTGAAAAATCAACTGCCGACGGAAAAGGTACATTTTCCGCCGGCTACTTTTAAGGATAACTAAAGCTAAATGAATGCGGTAAAGCGTCGAGAAATTATCGAAATCTACACAAGACGAGAATGGATATCTATAGCGGTATCCCAATCACGATTACAGTAACATTCCATGCTAATATTTCCTACAATATTGTCAAACATTGTGAACCTAATAAAATGAGAATGATCGTACTTAAAAATAAAATTATTTGTATCGTCTAGATACCCAAATATCGGGCGGGCCAGAACTTGCATTCATTTTGGAAAACAACATATTATCGACATAGAACGAGAAGTGACTGACCGGTGAAGTATAGTACATAGGTGCAATAATACATATAGGTTATGTTATGTTTACTTCCTAATTACTCTTGAGCATTCCGTGACTGTTCACCTCACACCCACCGATTTGTACAGTTCAACTTCTGTACTATGAAGTTGGTATATTGCAACAAAAGTTTGTTCAAAATAAAATCCAGAATACATATAATTATATTAGATTACATACATATGTATATATTAGGAAAATATTCCAAAATATTTTACGCTTAAATATTTTCTTTTTTTTGTTAAAAACTGTTGAGATTTTTTTTACTTATTTTTGGACCAAACTGAACACTGCATGTCAAGAGACTGTGAATAAAGGTTTATCATTACACATGTGGTATTTGTGGATTTAAACTGAACACTGGCTGTCACTGTGAATAAAGGTTTATCATTACAGCTCTGGTATTCGGGAATTTAGGCTAAACAAAGGTTTATCATTACATATGTGGAATTTGGGAATTTCTTAAAGTTCAATTGACACTAAACGTTTCATTCGATGTTACCAGGTGATATAGTAAATCGGGGTGATAAAATCTCAGATAAAAACTTCATTAGTGGAATCGTACGGAAGGCAAAATACGTGAAGAATACCCCC
The DNA here is from genome assembly GCF_059751285.1 of Brachycentrus maculatus. Classification (NCBI taxonomy): domain Eukaryota; kingdom Metazoa; phylum Arthropoda; class Insecta; order Trichoptera; family Brachycentridae; genus Brachycentrus; species Brachycentrus maculatus. The sequence goes on along the minus strand of NW_028280763.1, from coordinate 697,360 downwards.
CACCTTTCCCAGCCAAACAAAATCTAAAGACGCGGTTATTTATTTAGCTAATAAATAATTTCCTAATAAAAATTTTAATTAAAAAAAAGTTACGGTTAAGACATAAAAGGTGACATTTGGCCCACCCTGGTATAAAAAAATGTTAGGCATCCTCCTAATACAACACGATTACGCGATGACCACGCATTCTTGCGAAATTTACTTGTACGAATCCGCATTTAAACATGCAAATCTCGAATAAGTGTTCTAATTAGTATTCGCGTGATACAATGGCGCGACATTAATGTTTGATAATCTATTGGCACGAACTAAGTTCAAACGAACGCGTGATCTGACATATTGATATGGAAAAGTTGTCTTTATTGAGATTCGCGTGATAATCACACGGGGCGAAGGAATGACATTGCGCGAACAAGGACTCGTGCGGCTATCTATTACGACACCCAATTTTTGAATAATTAATTTGCGTGAAGATTGCGTATTCGCATTATATTAGGACAACGCCTGATGAGATAAACGTTCCCGACTTCTTGATGAAACCAGTCACCAGTGACGGAAGAGATACAAAATTTTAATCTATCTAAAACGTTTGGGAATCAAAACTGACAAAGCTAAATCGGGTACACGTCCCGGTCTCGTATTCCGCGAAAAATAATCTCAGTTAACGAAAAAAAATCACATCTCGAGCCGTCCACGATTGTAGAGTCTTGTTACATTCACGTTATGGTTGGTTGAATAGCACACTTTCCTGACAGTTTGGGAGATGGTGCGGTTCGGGGGCGCGGGGAAGTGTCTAGTTGGCGTTCCAGTAGGAAGGAGAGTAGCCCTGTTTAGCCGAACCCTGCTGCTGCTTTTGGCCGGAAGCTCCGCTCCTCGAATTGTTTGTACCGTTGTCCTGGAAAATGCAATCGAGTTAGGGAGACGTTTTTAAATCGATCGGAATACCGGGTTAGTAGACACCGATGAAATAGACAACGAAAAAGTCACAACAGTCAAGTAAGAAATCTTGTGTTTAAAGTTGCGCTCGTGGTTTTGTAATTTGGGCCAATGTAATGTATGTGTTTATATTATTCCTAATATTCGTAACACACTTCGGACGGGAAAGGCATTTTGTCCGAAATGTGTTAAGTTAGAGTGATATTTCTAAGCAGGAATAATACATATTATAAGTAGTGGATGGAGTAAGAAATTTAAAAATGACATAATATTTTGAAAAAAATATCACCACATTCGAGTTTAAAAGAAAGCATTTAAGAAAAACAAGTTTTCCTGATATAATTTTTAAAATGCTTTTTTTAAAGTACTTTGTATTGATGACGGTAAATTTTGGAAATATCAAATACTTTATTTTTCAGTGTTATTTAAATCATTAAATTGTAAAAAAGTTACCCCAGAAGACGAGTTTAATTAAAAAGAAAACAGAAACATAACTCAATGATGTATGCCTCAGAGAAGGAAGTGTCATACATTGTACACAATAATTTTCGATTATTTTAAATGATTTGTAAGTGATAAGAAATTAGTGCTTCTAGCATGCGATGTATGCGATATATTGGTTTATAGTTTGTTGGAAGGCAAGCAGAAGAGAAAGAGTATTTTGGTACAAACCAAAATGATATACATACAGAAATTAATCTAACTTGAGAAGGTTTAGCAGAAGAAAATTATTATTAGTATTGACAATATATTGATATAGACACGTAAAAATAAATATCAATGCGAAATTTAAAAAAATTATCCAGTTTTTAATATATTATTTGTACACATCCCATGCATATTGAATAAAAATAACAATAAAAAATACAGTAGTCAATTTTTTGTTATTATTTGTTTTTGTTATTTCTTGAATGTTGTAAGGATAACATAAAGTTAGATAACAATTTAATAAACTTTTACTATCTAGATTCTTTTGTAAAGTATTTTTCTTTTGTCTGTTAATTATTTGCCTCTCCAATTCGTTCGGTTTTTAGTTGTTGTTTTTTTGTTTTTATTATTTTATTTTTTAATGCCATTATTTCAGGTTTCAGTTTTCGGGCAGAACAGAGTGGAATAATCATAATATTTGTACATTTTATTCAATATCATTGGATTTGCCATACTTCCCGTTAAATTGAGAGTCTGGTGTATTTTCAACTATTTATGTCCAGAGTGTGTTCAAATCCCTGCACACAAAACACTGGACATTACCTCTCAGAGATCGCTTTGAATGTCCTTAAAGAAATTTCAACAGACACTAAAAAGTTTACCGAGAAGGGAAATACGGGAGTCGGGACATTTACAGAGCTGGCTTTTTTGAACTACCCACCACTGATTATAAAAAAAATATTCAGGCATTTCCTTATGTGAGCGAATGATAAAAATAGATCACTTAAAACACCCAACTACAGTGTGTAAGCCCTGTAAATGCCCAGACTTTCTGTTGAAATACCTATAAGGGTAATGAAAGAAGTACAAGGATTCATTTATTATTATTTATTTTATCAACTACATTATTGCCATCTCTGACATTTTGATTATACATATATGAAAGCGTACGATTTTTGTGTAGTCCCTTTCAGCTCTCGTGTGATCGGTAATTAACTGGTCAAATTATGAGCTTTATATAAAAATTGAAAATGATGTTTTCAAACGTTTCTCAAGTATGTGAATATAATCCAGGATTCGGACCTCACGTACAAATGAAAGAGTCTCTGCTTAATAAAAGCCCTCCTCCTCTCACTGTAGATGTCTCTAGTAAACCCTCGCATATTGAGTTTTGAAATTGATCAATATATCTAAAAGTTTCAAGAATTTGAGTACTGTGTTGTCAAACATGGGTAGAATCGGTAAATATGTATTGTAACATTCACCAATTCTATCCATGATTGACAACCACAATATTCAAATTCTTGGAAGTTCTATATATATATATATATATATATATATATATATATATATATATATATATATATATATATGATCCAATTTCAAAACATTGTACTTGAATCACTAGAGATATCTATTGTGAGATGAAAGAAGCTTTTTATTAAGCAGAAACTCTTTCAATTGTATGCGAAGTCCGAATCCTGGATTATAATGACATACATGAGAAACGCCAGAGAATGCCCAGACATACATATTCTTCTTCATCTACGGGATGTCAAAAAATAATATGAAAAATAACTCCTATAATTGGAGATAATCCAGATTTGCAAACAAGTATTTGGACACACTCAAAATGTTGTAGATATTTAATAGTCATTTCATTAATTGATTCGGCAGTCACTTTGTGGTAAAATCTATCCATTTTTAATTAATGTTTTACATAGTGTGGCAACCCACACATATAATGTACACCGACTATGGCAACTCAAGCTCAACGTAGCGAGCTACCTTCACGAGACCAGAAACGAACGGAACGAGCGAGCCCGCCACACTTCGTCGCCGCCCGTCCTCAGATCGACACGTACTTCGACTGTTCTCATATTAGAATCACGCGATTATCCTTAAGTATTTTCTTGATTGTAATGTGATAGAACTAAATAAATTTGTGTTAAAAGTAATCCGCTTTCATCTTGCTTCCCTTCTGATAAATTAAAGTGGTATTCAACTAGAAACCATAATAGTAAATACCACTACTTCTTAAAATCTACTGTGACACGTGTTTCGATGCATTCCGCATCATTTTCAAACACCGTATATGGTGTAAAACATTAATTAAAAATATAATAGTCGGCAAGAGTAAGTGTAAGTAAGAGTTCCATGCGAGCGACAAACAAGGATTACAATATGAAGAACAAGTGTTGGAGAGACTTACCCGCCTATTGTTACTGTTCACCCGTGCATCCATCTACAAAATAGAATACTCTTTAAAAAGAAAATCATGCATCAAATAATCCACGAGGTGTAGACACTATGTCTCTCTATCGCAGTCAGCGGCTAGTGAATAGACTAGTCTCGTGTCCAACTCTGTGCAAAACTTGGCAAAACGATCAAAGCTGATGAGCTAAGCTGTGGATTTGTTGGGTAAAGAGCGAGGGACGTTTAAATTTAAAAAAAAATTCTAACAGACACTGGATATATCAATATTAGAGGTGTGTCAGTCAACTTGAGATGAAACAATCTAACTAATTCGGAATAAGGATTCATTCATAGGTGAGATTACCTATAACTGGAGTTAGCTATATATATTTCAAACCCTTATCCGCACCCCAATGGTGCATAGGGCACTGGCATCGTTTACACATGAAGGAAAGGTGATCAACCCTCCGCTTCAGGTACCAGTCCAGGGTAATATGGAATAAATAATAAATAAAGAAATCACTTATATTTATTTGACCCCCCTGGGAATCAAACCCGAGACCTCCAGAACGGTAGCCGAGCGTGCTGACCATTATACTACGGAGGCAGACAGCTATATATATACTTTACAAATTTATCAACTGATGGCGCCAGTATCGGCCATACTTCCAAATCTATCAAATAACTACTCGCCTCCAAGGCCATTGCACATATACAGCTTCCAAAAATTAATGGAATATGGATGTTCTATAATTGTGAATGTTTGATGCATAAAGTGATCACTTAAGCCGACCAAATGCAAGGTCGTAATCCCTAGGATGCTCAGACTTCCATCTTCTTTCGTATATAAACGATAGATGTTTCATTTGAAGTTGAGACACCTATAATATCCTCATTATTAATTTGATCTGATGTTTCATCTCAGGTTGTTTAAATTCTTTTGAAACTCGTTAACTCCCAGTTTTTTGGCATTGAATTTTGAGGGAATTTTACGGACATTTTTATATTTACAATATGACAAAACTTTTGTGAAGCAAAGTGGGCTAGATTCCAAACAAGAAACGCACTTGCTCAAATATAAGTGATACTGTGTGTAATTACAATCGGTGCATATAAATGATCAAAATCGACCATATTGGATTTGATCAACAAACACAGAAGTATGTATTATATACAATATCACTCACACTACTCCTATTCAATCTCTGAGTGACAAGGATTATACTGCATGAGTATACTATGCAAACTATAGTTAGAAATACATAGTACTAAGCTAACGACAACAGCAGACACTCCCATTTATGAATGAATTACGCGATTTGTTCCATAATCCACCGTAATTTGTAAGACGACATAAATGCACAATGTACAATTACATTTAAACCTCGATATAACGGACCTCTATTTAACGAACTTTCGATATAACGGACAAAAATCCGGTCTAATGTGTAAAAAATCAAAACGTCCTGATAATATTTATACATGCTTTGATTCAACTGTCACTGCATGTAAACTGCCAAAAATTAAGTTATCAGTGGTAAGATCACATTTCGACAATCTAATTTTTACATTTATTGACTATTCATCACATAACAAAGTTCAAGTATATTATACGCATTTTCCTAATTTTCGAGGGTTGATTATAAAAAAACAGCACATTTGAAAAGTTCAAACAAAATTGATTCTAATAATGTTAATAATATTAGTATATAACCACTCACTGAGATTTTTATGTCTACCGGTTTCGAGACGTACCCGTCTCTTCGACAGGACAATCACTACCACTTGTTCTGACGAAGAGACGGGTACGTCTCGAAACCGGTAGACATAAAAACCTCGGTGAGTGGTTATATACTAATATCATTAACATTTTAGTAAAAAATTAAAAATGACTAACCACAAAGTAAATGCTTTAAATATTAATAATATTGAAAATAATAAAATTGATTCCTTTTTTGAAGCAGGATTACCGAAAGCAACCGCGACAATATCAAAAAGCAATATCACCTCACAATGAGTGTCCGAAGACAATTGATAGAATTTTGTTTGTGTTTTGCGTTATTTATATCTAAATACATATGTACGGTGTTTTTAGTAAAAACATATTTTCTAAAAAAAGCTTTTTTGATTTATTTTAAACCTATTTTTATATAAGACTTTCAGCTTTAATGGACACCCCTTCCCCTTAATTAGTCTGCTATATTGAGGTTTTACTGTAATTTGTAACACGGGCTAAATGCGCAATGCGCAAGTAGCCATTGACGCCTGCAGCTTAACTGCTCCCGAGCACTTTAGCTATACATCTCTACAAATCTAACTGCTGGGTCAGTTCTGCGATTCAATTAAGTAAGCACAATAAAAAATACACTAACCTGTTTAATAAATTTTTGTAATTCATTCATAAACGAGTATCCACCATTTCACTATTATTTATTCTCTATCAGACACTGGATTATTCGCGCTACGGATGAAACATCAATATTATAGGTGTCTCAACTTGACATGAAACATCAATATTATAGGTGTCTCAACTTGACATGAAACATCAATATTATAGGTGTCTCAACTTGACATGAAACATCAATATTATAGGTGTCTCAACTTGACATGAAACATCTATATTAAAGGTGTCTCAACTTGACATGAAACATCAATATTCTAGGTGTCTCAACTTGACATGAAACATCAATATTCTAGGTGTCTCAACTTGACATGAAACGTCAATATTCTAGGTGTCTCAACTTGACATGAAACATTAATATTATAGGTGTCTCAACTTGACATGAAACATCAATATTATAGGCATCTCAACTTGACATGAAACATCTTTTATTATTCTTTTTTTTATATGAAGGAAGATGGAAGTCTGAGTAAAGTTCTCAACTGGTGGCATCACCATCGGCCATACTTCCAAATCTGTGAACTAAGAACTAGCGTGTGAAAGGAATCTACCAGTATTGCATTTATACAAAATTAATGATGTTCAATAATGGGCAAAATGGTGAATGTTACACAAGTGTATAAACTTCCATTCTCCTTCATATAAAAATGATAGAAGTTTCATTTCACATAGAGACAACTGTAATATTGAGTGTCCGCCACTCTAATTGGCTGAGGTTAAGAATTAAAATTTTAAATGGTTTATATTATTAATACTGTAGAGTATCAATTTTATTAAATGGGAAAATTTGAGTGGTCTTGAAATGCCATGTCTAAGCTAACCTGGGGATCTAACCCATTTTTTTTTATAAATTGAGAATCGCTGCAATATTTATCAAATTACAATTGATATTTATAAAATACTTAATTTTAACCAGGGGCGAAGTGGGTGACTGAGATTCGTTAGTCTCAAGATGGGTCCGAATTTTTCATTTTTTATCCAATTCTGGAAATATTTGTTTGTGAAAATTTTGATAGCCAACAATACGCCCCTGTATACAAAATAAAAAATCACTTAAAAAGTACTTATTTATTAATATCTATTGTAAAAAGATTATTTTATATATTTGTTATATATAATGTCTTATATTCCAAATGGGAGATTTATTATATTATTTATTTTATCTATATAAATGACAAGCTCTTTATTTGTCATTATTTTTGTTTTTAATACAATAAAAACTTGCCAATTTGATATTGGCGGTACCAAAATATAAATTACTAATCAGCAAATTAAAAAATATATCTATGCACCCTTTTTCTATATATGTACAAGCTGATGGATGGCGATGTTTTAAAGGTAATTTGATATTTTGTCCGAAAAAAATACAAATTACCTTTAAAACTTTGCCGCATATCAGTTTGCTGTGCATGGAAAATGAGTATGTAATTTTTTTTTAAATTTCATTCGTCTGTTTCGAAAATTTGGATGTCAATTTCGAGTTGAAGACCATTAACAGTGCGTAAAAACTTACGGAATCTAAAATAAATACACCAAGCTGCCAATATCAAAATCTCCCAAAACGATTCTTGATAGTTTTGAGACAATTGAAAAATAAAGTAAAAAAAATATGGGGATTTTTAAAAATTAACATTCATCATTTTGGTGGTTTTTGATTTTCACATTCTGAAATGTACCTATATAAATCGCAAATGGCATGTTTTATATATATTTAAACATATTTTATCAAAAATAAACATTAACATTTTTTTCTTCAAAATGCTAGTTTTAAAGCTGTTAGGTAGTAAGGACATTAAAACAGTTCAGAAATAATTAAGGCACATACCTAACAAAAAAAAAAAAAACTTTATTCATATGGATACAGTAAATCGTTTGAGTATACTTGATCATTTTCTCGAGAATTTAAATGAAAAAATAAACTACCTATATATCTTGTACATAAAAATGGAAAGTTAAATTGTACAACAAAAAATTAATACAGCTCAAATGAGTTTGAGACGAGATATTTTACTGATGGATCTGTACCAGATGACAGAAATACTGGGCACTTATTAGCTGGTTTGTTTCGGGGATATTCAAATAGATGCTTCAACCCGTTTTGAGGTTAAAAATTAATTATTTTTTTTTAAAAATAATTAATTTTTGTTGAAAAATATTATTGGTTACATTCAATAAAATATATATCTTAACTTTAGATACCTTATTCTACACTCGAAAGTCTACTATTAAATGTGTATCAAACAGCAAAATTTTGGACTGTTCATTTAGTTTTTTTGCCTCATTTTTTAAAAATAACAGCTAATATATTTTGAAACTTAGCGCGTAGGATGCGAATAGGTGAGTTGAAAATTCATGCTCTACATTTGGAAAACTAAAAGAAAAAAAATCCATCACCAAGGAACTACATCACTTCTATTTTTATCTACATAATCACTTAAATTATATTAGGAAAACATGCAAAATGCACTACTATTCTCCTGGCTTTTGGGAGTCAGCAAAGGGAATCATTTTATTCATAAAGTAAGAAAGATAAATATTAAAATAAAATGTTTCAAATGTGTATAAAAAGGAATAGGAATAGTAAAACGCACTACATTCTGAGAAATGTGGGAGAGCAACAAACTATATATGTACATACAAAGGAAAAAAATGCAAACTGTCAAACAATTTTTTTTGTATTAATTTATACTGCCTCTTCAAGTATGTTATGAGCCTTTGCATTAGTTGGAAAGCTGGAGTTACACATTCAATTATTTTTTCATTTAAAAAATTAGAATTATTATATCCCAAAATACTTCAAGATTTTACAGTATTTTCTTGAAAAAACTGGGCCTCTATTGCAAATATAAATAATAAAACAAGAATAATCAAACCGGAGGGAATGAAACTGGTATCAAATCGGATGAATAACCCACAAAAAAAAGTTATGTTAGCCTCATATGTTTTGATAGAAAAATTAGCAACTTGACAGATTAACAGTTGTTCGTACTGACAAATAAAAATATATTTTTAATAATGGTTTAGTTACAATCTGGGTAACTTTAAACTCCCGAGTAAAATTGAACAAAACTAAAAATATTTTATTTCATTAATTGATTCGGCAGTGACTTTGTGGTAAAATCTATCCGAATTGAATTTAAGTTTTGCTTAGTAAATACCACTATTCCTTAATATAATATAACAAGAAATAGTTGTATTTATTAAGTAAAACTTAAATTCAAATAAAAATATTTAATTTGGCAAAATTTATATCCTAAATAACCAATGAGGTATACTAAATAAAAATATATGCTACTAACATATAATTTTGAAAAAATACACATTCCCACATACAGACTAAATTATATGAATATCAGAAGACATGATATTGATTTAATATTTTTTAAGTTGCTTAGTTTGATATATTTGTCTTGAATATAAATAAACACCGATTTTATTGATATTAAAACAACATTGAATTATTTTGAAAATGGTGTTTAATATCACCCTGATTTTCAAGTACCAGCAGGTACTAGCTGGTAGCGATAAATACTAATTTTATAATTTCTAATTAAACTCAGTGACGCATAGGGCACTGCGTCAGATCGATGCGGCGTTAACTCGATCATGAATAACACAAAGGTAAGATGATCTGCTCTACAAATACTCGGATCTAGAAGCGGAATGTATTTGATGGGATACAGATGACACAAGTGAAGGAACTCGGGGTGAACAACATCACTACATACTATGAGGGATAATTGTGCTATAATATAAAACTTTCTAGAATCAAGAACTGCTCTTCTGTGGACCGTATGGGCAAACAACTGACTATTGCAGCTACTTGACTACAGTACATTCGAGATTTACAATTTGATTGCGACTAAAATTGCGAAGAGGAGAAAGGGACATCTAAAAAAAACTAGCACGCAACAACATTGAGTCAGTTATATTGACATCTCAACATAGATGTAGAAGAATATGGAAGTCTGGGTATTTACAAGGCTTAGACTGGTTCAATTAATCACTTTATACACATTTAACATTCACCATTTTACCCAAGATACCACACATCTCAAATTTCGGAAGTTGTATTTATGCTTCAATTGACACCTTCTATGACGTGCGAGTTCTCGGCACCATCTACTGTCGAGTTGACTAAGTTAGGAAAAAAACTCACAAGCGAAAGAAGGCATCAATCAAAGGATAAATACAACACTCACTTTATCATTAATCGTTCACTTTGTGTAATACCACTTTAACAAAGCATTACTTCATGATTACCTACCGGTTTCGGAATAATCATTTCATCATCAGGTCAAATGTAGACTACATTTGACACAATGATGGAATGATTATTCCAAAACCGGCAGTCATGAAGTAATGTTTTAAGTGGTATTACACAAAGTGCATGACGAATGATAAAGAGTGTTATATTACCATACCACAAAGTTAATTTGAAAAGTGGATAAGCATTCAATAAAACATTTTAAAAAACCTGATGTTTTTTTAAACCCTTTTTATAAAAAAAACCCTGGCATTAAGTGTTTTTTTTGTTGTTTTTATTATATATATTTTTTTATTTTCATAAATTGTATACATTTAATGAAATCACAATTTGAAACATATTCAAAAATAAAAAAATGCAGAGACCCACCAAGCCACCTTGTGTGTCTTGTTGGTGGAGTTCTTTTTGAATACATTTTTTATTGTTTTTAACGATTTTTAACTAAGAATATAAACATTTTACAATTTTCATAAAATTAACTCTTGATCATTCACCCATTCCTTTATTTTGCCTTTTTTCCATATTTTATTTTGACCATATTTTATTTAATATATAATTTTATTATAATATAATATATTTTAATTATATAATGAATCAGTGTGTTTTCGGTGAGAAAAGGTTGCGGAGAACTCGTGTAAATGACGCTCTAACACCCATACTTCCGTATTTTCCTTCAGCTATATTGAGATGTTGATATAGACATCTCCCGAGCGGGCAGAGATCCTGCTCTCTCTCGGCTGAGTGGGGGGGTACGTACCTGATGCTGTGCCGGCGGCGGCGGCATGGTCCCGTGCTGGATGTAGAGGTGCTGCGGGTAGCTGGCGCCGCCCACGCCCCCCGCGCCGCCCGCCCCCGCCAGGCTGAAGGGCGGCGGCGGCGTGGCGCTGTGGTACGCCGCCTTGTCGTAGCTCTGCAACCACACAACCAAACGGCAGACTTGAAAATGCGGTATAGACATCTCGATAGACTTCGGGGATTTTCATACTTTGATTTGACTGTTTCTTCTTCTTCTTTCTGTGCCACTTCTAACGAAGATCGGCGATCATCATGGCTATCTTCACTTTTGGTGGTGCTGCTCGGAACAGAGATTTGGTGCTTCTGCCAAACCATTGTCGTAGGTTTTTCAGCCACGATGTCCTTCGGCGTCCTTGAGTTCTTCGCCCCTCAATCTTTCCTTGTATGATTAGGTGGAGAAGACGATATTTTTCATTTCTCATGACGTGTCCGAAGTACATCAGCTTTCTCTGCTTTATGGTTGGTTTGACTGTTTATGTAATAAAATAACAACTACATACAGTAAAACCTCTATCTACCATTTTTAAAGGGACCTATTGAAATAAACTATAAATGCGGGATTAAGAAGTCAATACACAAGGCGATACGATCGAGTAAAGATACCGTCCTTCCAATCTGCATAACGATCGATAGTTTAAAATTCCAAGAAGAAAATACAAGTTTTAAAAGGAAACAAATGTATATTTGTTTTAAAAAAAATACAAAGATGAACAAAATAAAAAAATAATAAGTTATTGAATGTGCGTGATAGAAATTTTTCAATCTTTCAAAGATTGTGCATGCTTCTTAACACTTAACACTTGTTTTTTACCACCTGAGTATTTTATTTTAACGATAGTTTCGAAAGCTTGACAACAGATGCTTCCAAGTACGGTTTTGAATATAAACTTATATATATTTTTTTTTTTTTTTCAAATTGGATGTTTACGAGTTCCCCCCTTCATGGACTATAACTATATCCATTTGGCCTTGTCGGGCGATTATGGAAGCATGTGAGTGAACAGTGGTATACTCACATTGACCTTGTTGAGTGAGACTGGTCTTATCGGGGGATTACGGAAGCGATGTGAGTGAACAGTGGGATACTCACATTGACCTTGTTGAGTGAGACTGGTCTTATCAGGGGATTATGGAAGCAAGTGAGTGAACAGTGGGATACTTACATTGACCTTGTTGAGTGAGACTGGTCTTATCGGGGGATTATGGAAGCAAGTGGGTGAACAGTGGGATACTCACATTGACCTTGTTGAGTGAGACTGGTCTTATCGGGGATTACAGAAGCGATACGAGTGAACACTGGGATACTCACATTGACCTTGTTGAGTGAGACTGGTCTTATCGGAGGATTATGGAAGCAAGTGAGTGAACAGTGGGATACTCACATTGACCTTGTTGAGTGAGACTGGTCTTATCGGGGATTACAGAAGCGATACGTGTGAACAGTGGGATACTCACATTGACCTTGTTGAGTGAGACTGGTCTTATCGGGGGATTATGGAAGCAAGTGAGCGAACAGTGGGATACTCACATTGACCTTGTTGAGTGAGACGTGCGTCTTGCCAGCTCCGTACATGGAGTTGTTGAGATCAGTAGACGCAGACGTGGAGTTGCTGACTCCCTGCTTCACCCCACTCGACTGCTGTGCCGTTGTGTATCCACCTGTGGGCAATACACATGAGTTGACAATGCACATGAGGACATTCAAAGGAAATAGAGGTGCAACAGTTGGTAGAACAATATAATAATCAGAGGATGTGCATCCATAGTGAAAACTCCAAGAACGAGCAAATGTCACGCAACTTTGATATGTTCTTGTTAATAAAAAATTTATATTTTCCCAAATTGCATTTATTCAGAAACACACATAAGTATGTTTATTATTTATATGAGTAGATTAATATGTTGTCCACCAGTACCAGATTGAAATACTAAAATCGGTCAATATTTGAGAAAAATATTGTTGATTCTGTACACACCCAATAAAAACGGCCATTTTTGCAAAAGTCTTCAGGAATTTAGGAATACATATAAGAACAAAAATCTCGACACTAAAATATTTCATATCTATTGGGAATTAAAAGGTTTGTCAAAAATCACAATTGTGAAAGAAATTAACCAACAAATATCAAAAGATAAAAATAATAAAAATGTATACCCACACACAGGTTATGCCTCTGTGGGATCTTTTTTTGTATTAAAACAATAGAATATTTTTGTACTTGTAACTATATTGTATTGTGAAATGCAAAAAAATTGATTTGTCTCGTAAAAAGAGAGAAAACGCAAGGCTCACCCGACTTGTAGTCTTGCTGCTGTGACTGCTGTTGCTCGTAGGCCTGCTGCTGGGGCTGCGGGGCTCCGTAGGTGGCCCCCACGTACCCTCCGCCCCCCACCCCCTTCCCGCTGCCGTACGACGACGAGCCGGTGCCCCCGCCAGTGGCCATCTGGAAGGCGGAATTCCATCTTATTGTCGCTACCATATGTTTTCACCTATTGGCTTATTGAAGAGTTTCTGACACTTCATCTTTCTCTTCTGCTTAAGGGGGGGGCTTGTAAAAGCCATACTTTTGAGTGTAGAGGGCTTTACAAGAGAGATAACTTTAACCACTCGTTGCTTGGGATTTTTTTTTCTTTACAAATATAGAACTAAAATTATCAGGTTATTATATTGTTATTATATAATTTCAATTAAAAAAAAAAATCAAATAAAATTCCAAATGGAGTGATAGTGAATATTACGATATTGACAATAATCATGAAAATATTGGTAATGAACATTCCCTAAGTGATTCCTCTTCATCAATTTCAAGTTCTGCATCACAAGAAGCACATCCGGCCGGCCTCATGATGAATGGACAGAGATTAAATTGTTATATTTTATTTGAAAAGTGGATGACCTTTAAATAAAACATTTTTTAAAAACCTGATGTTTTTTAAAACACTTTTTATAAAAAAAAAAACCCTAGCATTAAGTGGTTAGCAGCAAATTCAGACAGGACAAGAAAATGCATATTTTACACATGGCTGCTACAGCAAAAAATACTCCACAGTAGGGTTGAGGAATATTTCGAGTGTGTGCGGTACGTACCGGGTATAGCGGCGGAGTCCCGTACTGGAAGCTGCCCGGGACCATGCCGGGCTGGTAGAAGTAGGCGGCGTAGGGCTGCGCCACCACGGGCTGCTGGCCCTGCGCGGCGCCCGCCTGCCCCTGCGGCGCGGGGGCCCCCTGCGCGCCCGCGCCCGCCGCCGGCGCTCCCGCCGCGCCCGCTCCCAGAGACGGAGAGGCCGCCTCGCCCGCGCGCCCAAAGCGCCCGTCCAGCGAGAAGGTCGCCTCGGGGGCGCGCGTCGACGGGTACGCCATGTCGTAGTACCCTGTCTGGAAACAGCAGTAGCCGATGCACATTTACACTCATAAAGCGAGGAAAATGGTGGTCTTTAACAGGATGAACAGACCATATAAGAGTTGCCGTAGCACCCTGTCTGGAAACAGCAGAAGCCGATGCACATTTACACTCATAAAGGTAGGAAAAGGGTGGTCTTTAACAAGATGAACAGACCATACAAGAGTTATCGTAGTACTCTGTATAGAAACAGCAGTAGCCAATGCACATTCACACTCATAAATCCAGAAGAAGGATGGTCTTTAACCAGTTTCCAGTTTGGCCCGAGTGTTACTCGGGCAAGGACTTTGCATTTCCCGTGTCCATACAAATATTGCAGTCACGGGTTGGCAGAAGTCAACCTGCCGATGGTTATGCCTGTAGGAAGAGCTACCGCTATGTTGAACAATATCTCATTGGATATTGACGTGTTCCATTTGTCTGAAGGAGTCTTCCGAAGCGGGATTCTTCTACAACTTTAGCAATAGTTCTTGCATATTTAAGATTTTTGTATGTATTTAATGTATACGCATTAAATTTTTTAGTTTGTAATTATATGTTAATTGAAATTAAATAAATTGAAATTGAAATTGAAGTCATGTCCAATTAAGATAAGGTTTCATAGCCAGTTCTATGTGTTGTGAAAACACAAAGGAAAATACTTATTTATGATTTTTTAACAGAAAGTAGAATTTGATTTTGAACAAAGATATGGGTTTTCAAAAATTGAACATGTCAACAAAAAATCAAACAAAAAAAAAAAGCACATTGTTGTCGGGCGGTTTATTCATCAACCCTGACACTAATTATACTCAGTCTGCCACGGGTCTGAACAATGTTTTTTGGCGTCTCTCGGGCTCTACCAAGAGTGAGCAAATAGAAAGCTTATACGCTTCTCCCGCTCTCTACGAACACTATGTAAAAGATGCTTTTAAGCGTTTCCCGCAAACGGTGTAATAAATTTGCAAATTTATTTATTTGTGAGGCATTAGAACCACACTCATCATTTAGATACTATAAAAGAGCAGAGTGAATTTTCAAAGCTACCATCTAAGTGGATTCTCACTAGGCAGCGCTTGCTGCTGCGTCTCTCGCGCTCTACCAAGAGTAAGCGAATAGAACACTTGTAAGCGTCTCCCGCTCTCTACCAACAGTAGCGCCATATTTGGCATGTCGTAGTCATACAGGAGAAAGTGACCAAATGCATTGTTTTACAAAAACAGGATCATCAACTATTTGATATCTTACTAGCTTAATACATTGTAGTCGGGCGCAACAAACAATAGACTCTAGCCTTTAGCGGATGTTTTTCGCGATTACCGCAAAAATATATTGCTTTCTTAAAATTTACACAATTTCTAGACCATGTAATATTTTCAATTGAAATTTTCAAAGAAATCATATATGACTTTGATCATCAAAAATAAATTATAATTGCTTGGATTACAACATAATTTTTAATTAAGTATTCCGTATTTCACAATTTTACAATCATTGTAAACTCTAAATAATCTTCCCCTCCGAGGTATCACTCCTTATACAATGCTAATATATTCAAATAACAAACAGTAAACAAAACAGTGCGAGCAGTATGAAAAATAGTCCAATATGTGAAATGACTCAAACTAAACTGGAGATTAAGATTGCATAAAAACTCTAGATTTCTGGCGACGCCTTTACAAGCGGCATACTAGCCAATCCGGACAAATAACTCAAATAAGACATCTCAAATAACTATAATAGATTATCGTCTAGCAATAAGGTACCAAATTACCCTTCAAGGCGTTTTATTTCACGCTGATAACAAACCCGTATATTGCGTTTCCCGCCGACAACCGACAGTCCACAAAAACGGCATTTGCCGTGTTAATATTGCCCTAAAAAAATCCTAAACCATCTAAAAGTATAATATATTGACTTGTTAAAAATGACTAACTACATTGGTGTTTATTTTCTTGCCAAGCAAAAGTGACTTAAATGGCCCCCCTGAACATTTTACGTCCTGGTTGTTGGTGACTTTCTCCTGTACGACTACGATGTGTTTGAGTGAAGTTTTGGGGACTGTAGCTCACCATGTGGTGCGGCAGGCGCTGCTGCAGCATCTGGACCTCCTCGTAGCCGTAGGGCAGCGGCTGCTGGTAGAAGGGCTGGCTCATGATGTACTGGCCCATGACGCCCACGTGCCCGCCGGCGCCCACGCCCACTCCTGACACAGACGAGGATACACTAGACTTCCCTGGGGACCGACCAAGCAATGTACCCCGGTTAGTAGTGCCCATCGGCCGTGCAGCGCATTCCGAGGGTTAAACGTTGTACCAAGCGAGGGATATATGTGGACAAAACTCAAGGAGCAAAGTGAAGTTTGCAGGATGGCAAAGCGTGATATGATGTTTGATGAACATCCATAACATAATCTGTGATGTGTGAGCTATGAATGATGGATTTTAATAAATGTGATATATCGCTCACTCCTTTCAAGAACGTCATTAAAATTTTTCAGGAGAACGTTTTTAAAGTTTAAAAATATAATACAATGTATGAAAAATAAATATCAAGCCACTTATTGAACTTTTTACTATGCAACAGATCTTTTTAGGTAAAACCTGAAGGTTTTTTCTCCATTTGAAAAATATTTAGTAAATTTAAAAAATTAATTAAACAATACCTTTTCTTCAAAATGCAAAAACAACACTTTCTGCCCTGTAGCGGGTAAATATTAAGTTAAAAATATGCCTCCTTTGCTGGGATATAGTACATTTTTTGGGCATTCCTAAAATATGCACAAATGAAAATTGTCGATTTTTTATTTATGACGTTCTTGAAAGGAGTGAGCGATATGTCAGCGCTATTAATACAGACAGTACACACAGCCCCACACATATGACACTTTCTCGGGCAAAAGCAAATGGTTATTTAAAAATGAGTGGAAATCAAAATATTAAAGAGGACATAATGAAGCAGAAGATTGAACGTAACACTCCTCATCATTCATTGTTCACTTCATGTACTACCACTTTCGGAATAACTATTCCGTCATCACGTCGAATGTCTACATTTGGCCCAATGATGGAATGTTTTTACCGAAACCGGTATTCATGAAGGGTGTTTTTTTAATATAATTTTTTTTAACAAAGTAGTATTACATAAAGTGAACGATGAATGATAAGTAGAGTGTTATATTATAATACCACAAAGTTAAAAATGCATTACATGGACAAAAAAAATTACTTAAAATTTTTGTACAAAAATATTACGATTGAAAAGTACAAATATTTATGATTTTTATTAGATTAGTCAGTAATTTTCGTACTGAAATTTCTTGTTGCAAATACATTTTATATAATAAAATAAACACTATATAATTTCATCCCTTGTTTTATTTAATTTGACCAGTAGTCTGGTTTGGGGAAAAAAACTATATAATTATTGTATTATAATAAAATTTTTATATTGTTAGATTAGAACCAATATTTTTAGCTTTTCCACTTTATTTTTATTTGACCAGCAATCGGGTTTTGTCGTTACCGACATCATCAGACCAGTCTGAATGGAATGGCAAAAAAACATGATGGAAATATTAAATCATCAAAGTTTCACTGTACATAAAAAAAAAGTTAATTTTTTTCAACTCTTAAAATTTTTTATTTTACATACAAGATTGTAGATCTGCGATGAATAAGATTAAGAAGAAAAAAAAAAGTTAATATAATGTAACAAAATGGCAGAAAACATGGTTGAAAAGAGCAAACTCAAGTTGCACAATGATATTTAGAAAATTACAATGAAAGTTTTTTTTCCAACACCATTTATGTATTTTAAAGGTGGTCATAGTATATGTTATTAATAATGAAGGAATAAATGAAGGGGGAAAAAATCCAAGCATATTAAAATTGCCACTACCCATCATGCAATTGGTTTTGAAAATTCAAATGAATAAATAATAAATTAAAAGATTGTACACATGAAGAGAAAACAAACAAATTTGTTAAATACATAAAATTATTTCTTGAATGTTTTCCGCAGATACTTTGTGGCACATTTGATAAACTTTATAAAATTAAACAAGTTTGTTTTAAAATTTAATAAACCCTGATGATGACAAGGTTCTTGTCGAAACCGGTAGGTTAAATTGTTTTAGTAAAAAAGTGGTTAAAGAAAGTTGTTTGATTTTATAAAGTACATAAAATTATGGTCAATTTGAGTTTAGAAACATACGAAAATAAAACAATAATAAATCTTTGTCCTCACGGCCTTCCGCTGGAAGAAGTCCATGTATTAAAAAAACTAATTGGTGTAGAAAAGAAATTACGCATAAAAAAGTTAGTACTGCAAAATCGGTAAGTTAGAAATCAGATAAGACGTCTTGGCCTCATTTGTGTTTCGGAAGACCGTCGTCTGAATCATCATGAGATATGTTGAAACTTTCAACTAATCTTAATAGACTATACTATAAAATGCCTTATTTCCTACATTAAGTATGCCTAGTTCTTGCCAGAAATTCATTATGGCCATCTGTCTGGAATCTATACAACTTTCCGTACAGTGGGGACAAACTATGACCTAACCAACAGGTTCAATATATAATTTTAAATATAGGTCCGGTAAGTGAGTTTATTGCAAGCGTGTAAAGCTCCGTTCAAACGTAATCTTAGTTTGTGAGATCGTTATGATAAATAAAATATAGCTCTGTTTAATTAAATTCTAGCAAACATAACACAAGTTAATGAGATTTTTGCCAAAACAAATCCAGATTATGAGATTTAGGCCAATACACATCCAGTTTATGAGATTTATGCCAATACAAGTCTAGTTTATGAAAAATTATGCCAATACAACTAAGCTCATGAGAATCTCTCAAATAATAATAAAAATGGTTCAAGAAATTCTAGCAAAAGTAAATCCCAGTTTGTGCATGTTTTTTACATTATTGCCCTTGAGGTAGTATTTTACGAAAATGGCACTATATAAATTATCCAAATTTATTATTATTATTATTTTTCAATTGACATCTTAGAATTGGGCCATTAAATAAAATATTCGAACCCTTATCCGCACTCCAATGGTGCATAGGGCACTGCATCATATAAATGCAGTGTTATCTTGATCGTTAACTTCGTGGGAAAGGTGATTAGCTCTCCACTTCAGGTACCAGTCCAGGGTAATATTAAATAAATATTGAAATAAAGTGAAAAAATCACTTATATTTATTAGACCCCTCTCTGGGAATCAAACCCGGGACCTCCAAAACGGTAGCCGAGCGTGCTGACCATTACACTACGCAGGCGGACAAATATGGCAAATAAAATATGGCTAGCTCAAAAGCAATTATTACCTGTCGTTGTGGATATCTTGGTGGAAGATTGCGTTGACTGTCCCGTTTGAGTGTTGGACAAACTGTTATTCGCCGTTGTGACCGCCGGCTCATACTGCAATACCAAACATATCAAATCAATACAAACACAACAGCTAGAGCGCGGTAATTTGAGTCGCTTACCCGATAGAAGGCAGTAAGGAATATAGGAATTATCCGCAATGTTACTGGTTAATAATCCTCAAGCTCGGGAATCAAAATCGTGAATTATTACATTTTTATATAGTTTTATCACAATTAAAGAAAAATCAGTGTTGGGGATGGCGTATAAAATAAAGCAGATAAGCTGGAAACACCCCGGAAACTAAGTAATTTTGTCCCACTGTTTCTGCGGTGATGATGATGAGTACCTTGGTTCTAAACTTATATATATTGTATTAAACCATATCCGCTCCCTATGTGGAGCATATCGAGTCCACAAACTGTCTCCAGACTTTTCTGTCGGCTGCCAGCTCCCTTACATCCTCCCAAGTCAGATCCGCGTCCCGAAGTTCTGACGAGAACTGCCGACAAAGTGTCAGCAGTGGTCGTACTGGGCGGCGCGAACCTGATGCCTTGTAAAAGAGGCAAGCTTGATGGCGGCTCTCGGGAGGCATGCGGAGTACATGGCCAAGCCAACTGAATCGCCTTTTCTTGACGACAGTTGTGACCAAGATTTGCGTTTTCTAAACTTATAGGTCAAAATATTTGTTGCATTTGTAAAATAATAAGTGACCTATTGATGTTAAATGCATCAGAGCATTTCACATCAATAGTTCACTTTTTATTTCATCTAAATTTTATCATTTGGAAAAATCAAGAGTACTATTTTGTAACATTATTTCTGCGGTGATGAAGTACCTCGGTTCTAAACTTTAGTCCCAAAGTAAAATATTTCTTGCATTGGAAAAATCAGAACATTTAATACATATTAATAAGTCACGTATTATTTCATCGAAAACATACATTTGGACAAATCAAGAGTTACTGTAAGAAGCCGCAACTAATTGCAGACTAACTGCTAATTGCAGACTAATTGCTAATTGTAGAGTGTATGAATACAGCACTTTCGGTAGTATTGGTATGTGACTATGGTAGATATAGGCGATAAAAAAAACTTCTCTATTCAAATTGATACAAATGCGGTTTTCTATATTTCTTGTTAGGTATTGCACATTTATCAAATAACTGCCTAGTCTTAAAATACATTTGAAAAATTATTTTTATCTTAATGCAACAAACACATCCTTTTAACGGCATTCAATTTCAAAAGCTCCCATTTTGTGTTCATTCTTCATATGTTGCTCAAGTGATGATATTACATTTTCTTTTACATAAAATAATTTTTGTCATTGAACTATACAACCAATACTAACAGTACCAACACAGAATTCAGTTATCGTTGGAATTGGAAAGCCATTTAAGTGTAGCTTGACTATTTTAAGCATAAAGTTCATTTTAATTGTAAATTCGGGTGTTTTAACACACTGTTTGCGGGAAACGCTTGAAAGCATCTTTGAGATACTGTAAGTAGAGAGCGGGAGACACTTATAAGCGTTCTATTTGCTTACTTTTGGTACAGCGCGACACGCCAAAAAACATTGCATATTTTGGAGTTGGGTTTGCGGTTACTCATGATTAGTATACGACCCTAATTAGTATACTAATTAGGGCCGGGTTTGATGAAAAAACTGCCCGCAAATAATGTGTTAATACACAAAATGAAAGACTAACATCTACTGAAAATTTGTTTTACAGAGTGTTGCCATGAGAATTACAATAACGCCCTCTCTATTGTTTTCTACCATGTTTGGATAGACTGTAACTCTCCTCAAACTGCTGAGAATTTCTACCATAATAATTAGACATATTTCCAAGTAAACATTTTTCTGTGTCGGGGGCGAGTGACGAGTGGTAGGCGGAAGATTCCGGTGTAGGTATGGATGATGCACTTACCTGCGTGTCTTTAGCATTGGAGCTTATCTTGTTAGAATTTGACTGCAATGCCTGATAGTTATTATAAGGTACATTGGACGCGGTATATAACCCACTCTGTCCGTACACTGACACAGACGACGAGTTCTGCAAATCAACACAAACATATTCCGCTCATCTATCTGTATTTGACCAATCTCTCCACTAATATTACACACATTTTTCTGGGTGAGATTCCTGTCATTCTTCCGATGAAACATCCCTATATTGTATTCTTGTTTTAAATGTAAAACGGAAGTAACACGAGTTTTATAAGGGAAAAAAGCAACACATTATTCCAAACAATAATGATTAAAAATCATATATTTTCAGCTGTACTCAATTAATTTTGATTATTTAACCGTTTAAAAAATATGTATATTGAGTAAACTTAATAATATAATCATTTTGTGTTTATCACAGTTTTCATGTTATAAGAGGACTTGGGAGATTTAATCATACCCATTAAGGCCTATACATATATAGATGGCTTTATACAGAGTTTTTAATCAGGGTAGGCGCTGCTTTTCTGCCTATATAGAATGCACGCCTTTGGCTGTATATATATTGGCCTAAGCAGGGATGAAATATACTAATATGTATATTAAAAAGTGGTGGTAATATTCCCATTTATATTAAAAAGAATATAATACATAGTGGATGTTAGTCGGGGTTGTTAAATGTTAAAAAACACAATAACAAGCAGTAAAGGAAGTCATTAATATTTTCAAAGAACAATACACTTCTGTTTAAAAAATAGAATTGATAAAAAACTAATACATATCATTTCATTTATTGTTTCGGCATTAACTTTGTGGTAAGATATGTTACAATGATTAAAGAAAACACTTCGTTTATTACCACATGAGTTTTATTATAGACTACATGTTTCAGAAGTTAAACTTCCATCATTAAGGTCTGTATAATAACTATATATGTTATTATACAGACCTGAATGATGGAAGTTTAACTTCTGAAACATGTAGTCTATAATAAAACTCAAGTGGTAATAAACGAAGTGTTTTCTTTAATCATTAATACATATCATGCTTAAATTTGGTAGCTGCGATGTAAATAATGGAAGTTCAGAAAGGCAAATGTTCTGGAGAGATTGATCAATGATGTTTTAGAACTTTCATTACCAGATTTCACAAAATTTCACATTTTGTATTTACCATTCTTTATATTTCCTCCATGGAATTTTTCTATTTATTTATTTGGCATTTAATTTGTACAACTCCATAATTTATATTTTAAATAATAAAATCAAACATTGATTTTTAGGGTCTACTAAGTTGTATCATTTTATTATTTTTTTAAAACACATAAAATTAATATTCGTAACAATTGTTTCGGCTTGTTAGGGCATTATCAAACTGTGCAACATAGCACAACACAAAGAAGGCGAAACAATTGTTAAAAAATTCATTTTTACGTGTTTTTAAAAAAAGAATAAAAATATACAACTTAGACCCTAACAATCAGTGTTTGATTTTAATATTAAAAAATATGATTTGTTCTTAATTACTATTGACCTTTAATTGCACCTAATGGGCAATAATCAAATTGATGCAATTTTAATTTGATCATTTACTATATGAAGGCAAGGTGATCAATCCCACGCTTCAAGCGCTAGTCCAGGGTAATATTGAATAAATATTGTAGTTAAAAACAATTACATTTATTTTGACCTCACTAGGAATCGATAGCTAAATGTGCTAACCACTACACTATGGAGGCGGGAAAAATTATTCTATAGTGGTATTAAAACACAAAAAAGTATGCAACAATAAAAATCGTAAAAGGAAGATCAAGCGCAAATATGTTTTTGCGAGAAGACGCTTTCATATCAAGATAAAAAAAATCTCAAATTGAAATACGGGAGATTTAAAGTGTATTTTTGAAAATCATAATAACTTTTCCTAGTGTTTTATAGCAATCATCTTTCTAACAGACTTGATGACAGTAATTTGTAGGTGATTGCGTTAAAAATGTTATTAAAGTTTACTGGAAAAATCAAATCAAATATGTCCCCAAGTTCCTCCATTCTCTATGGAAGTTGAACATGAGAAAACCAGTTATTAAAGTATTAAAATCACTTAATCAAATCACCATTTTCTGTGCATAAAGGATGTGACATATGCAAGGAAAACTTGGTTTAGCATTTCTCAAAGGACCAATAAAAACGCTCAATAACGGTAAAAACAAAAGAAGTTTTTTAATGTCTTACTGCGTAGCATTATTTGACAAACATTTGTATATAAAAATACTACCAAATAAAAAGGGTAAGGTGAAAATAAAAATTTAGTGTTTTTGTGAGATAAAATTTGAAGGAAGGATGAGAAATGAAGGCATCAAATAAAAATAAATCTTCCTTAAATTCATTTTGCTATTGATGGGAGTCGAACCCGTGATGCCAGTTTTGCAGTTGAGCAGGCTGAACTTTGTGTTTTATTTGTAAATTCCAAACCGAGAACCGTAAAAAAAATCTACAAGAAAAGTGTTTACACACCAAGGACGGGAAGGGTATTTTTGCCTTCTGCACTAGCCTCATTTCAAAGTCAGAAAAGAAGGAATTATTTAATGTTTTTATATGAATATTATGTGCCAATCTCTTTGTTGAGGTCTAAGCTATATGTACACAATGATCAAATTCCGTCGCCGGCGGTCCGCAGGCGTAAAAAACAACCGTCCAAAATGTGTTAAATCAGGTGATGTCAAATCTATAATCTATATCTTTTTATTAAAATTTAATTAAATATAGTGCAATTATATTTATCAATACATTTTGAATTACGTCAATTTAAAAGGTTTTGAACGTTTTTATCAGTCCCTAGAAAAGTTTAAAAAATATGTTTTACCGTATTTTGAAGTTTTTGAAAGTCATTTTATCATTGGTGGTTTGATCAAATGATATAAATTAAGGAAAATTAATACATATATCATAGTCATACAGGAGAAAGTGACCAAGTGCATTTTTTTACAAAAACGTGATTATTGACTATTTGATATCTTACTAGCTTAATATTGCCCTGAAAAAATCCCAAAGCGATTTTAAACTTGGAAGTATAACAAATCGACTTGTTAAAAATGACTTACTGCATAGATGTTTATTTTCTTGCCGAGCAAAAGTGACTTAAATGCCCCTCCTGAACATTTTACGTTTTGTTAGTTGGTCACTTTCTCCTGTACGACTACGATATATCTACAATTGTTTTCAAACGAGCCCAAACTAGGTCAAAGGCGGAAAAACCATCAAAAAGGTTAGTCAGGCCGTACCTGGTACGTGTTGATGGGTTGGTACTGGTTCAGGGTGTTGCTCGGGGGATAGGAGCCCGACACGTTTCCTGATGCCGCGTTAGACGCGGCTGTGAAGGATGTTGCGCTTGAGTTCACCTAGAAACATTAGTTTTGGATTATTGTCATTCGCATCAATGAGCTTTTACTGAATGGCATTTAAAAAAAAAAAAAAATTATATTTATATTATTTATTGATTCGGCATTAACTTTGTGGAATGACATGATTATTTTATTGAAATTAAACACTTGAATATACCACTTTAATGAGTTTTATTTTTAAAAAAATTACTAATTTAGAATGTTTCAAAATATGTCACCATTATTATCAATGTTTCCTTTTACAAAAAATCTTGATCCTTAACCGGATCCACGCGGCTCGCATAAGCGTATGTGTTTTAACAAGACATGCCCCATACGCGGCTGACATAAGCGTTTGTGTTTTCACTTTGCTCCAAGTTTCGAACCTCAGTTCAACTTGGAGGGATTTTTTCATGGTGTGGAACTTTGGATAAAATAATACGTCAATCCTCGGCCTTATGACATCTGTTGAAATATCTGACTAATAATTTGTAACATCACAAGGATAAATAAAACAACAGATCCCTGATTTTTCTTGCGGTCGGTAATTAGTCCGCGCCATAATCATGCCCTATACCTGTCTCACTCTCGACGCTACGCATCGCCAGTGGGTAAGAGTGACACACGATGCGTGCTTTGATTTATTTATGTTAAGATCTAATTTGTTTATATTACGATATATTTCAAGAATAATGCGACACACGTGTATTATAGAGTACCAAAAAGGCACAATGAATCCCATTAAACGTTTTTGTTTAGGAAAATAAATCGTTTCATAACTAAATACATGATAAAAGTAATCATTTAAAAAACGGCGAAATACAGCCGCGCACGAGCGTCTCTTAGGAACAAAGTTAACGCGTTTAAAAGGTTAACCTCCCTCCCTATATTTATTAACCTATATATGCACCTAAATATATAGAAGATGAAAACATCTGTCGTTTTCGAAACTATGTAGTCGTAAATAAAAATAAAACTCATTAATGTGGTATATTCAAGTGTTTAATTTGTTTACAACATTTTGAGTGTGTCCAAATACAAAATCTGGATTATCTCCAATTATAGGAGTTAATTTCATATTATTTTTTGACATCTCATCAAAAATGAAGAAAATATGGAAGTCTGGGTATTTACCGGGCTGAGGACCGTCATAGGCTGGTGATCACTTTACACACGTGTAACATTCACCAATTCTACCCATTTTTGACAACCACACTGCTAAAATTCTTGGAAGTTCTATATATATGAACCAATTCAAAAGCATACCTGCGAGTAGGGATACGTGTGGTGCGAGGGGTGGTACGCCTGCTGCTTGGTGCTGTAGGTGGCCTGGCCGGGCCCGGGGTAGGAGGAGTACACTGACTGCTGCACCGTGACCTCCGCGATCCCCGACGACTTGCCCCCGCTCGTAAGGTGGCCCTCCAATCCTGCAACACCGACACCGATTCATTATTCTGTTTACTTGTGCTCCAAACTGCGGCTAACAGATTATGGCCGATGGCGTTTTATTAACCTTCCCCTCCCGGTGATATGTATTTACTACAACTCGACTTTTAACCTAGTGCTGAGATTATTTTCACATTTTGCATAAATTGCTAATTGCTTTTCATCACTACTTGACAAATTTGACTTTTTGTAGGTAGAACTAAAAAACTTTTACTTAAAAAAATACAAAAATCAATGTTAAATTCACAGCAAAATAATTTTAAATGGTTATTTATAAATGTTACATGCGCGCGCTAAGACACATCCGTACAGGCCGATACCTAAAACAAATTGCGCAATAGTCGGTATTCCAACGCTCCGCGCTTTATACGCATTAATAGAGAGTCGATCTATCGATGGTTCGCACTCTGAGGGTTAAAATGAGAATATCAATATAAAATATAATAAACACGGGCTCTTGTATTCCTCCGAAATATAATGATGAAGTATTATAATATAAAGATATTCATTTGTGAAGAAATTGGGAATTAAATCACTAATACAAAATCCGACGCCAGACACAGGTCTGTGACGTGGTAGAGCGAATTGCTTGGCGAATTTTAGGTATCGACCTGTACGGATGTGTCTTAGCGCGCGCATGTATAACGTTTTTAATAAGTTAGTAACATTTGTAAATAGCCATTTAAAATTATTTTGCTGTGAATTTAACATTGATTTTTATATTTTTTAAGTAAAAGTTTTTTATTACTACCTACAAAATGTAAAATTTGTCAAGTAGTGATGATGAAAAGCAATTAGCAATTTATGCAAAATATGTGTAAATAAGCTCAGCACTATAAGGGTCAAACCATATTTTCATATGGTGTACAAAATACATATCACCATAGCGCGCGGAAGTTTTTAGCACCGTAACGGAAGGGTTAACCATCCCTAGCAGCGGGGCAGATTGAAGGTTTATCGCTTCTTCTCCGTCTTGTTCCTCATTGCTGAAGGTTGTGACCCTTGCAGAAGCAATGACTCTTCTCCAGTTATCCCTTGACTGCCATCCAAGCAAGTTCCTGGCAAATGGACTCATTGGTGCGTCTAGCTGTCCATGGAATTCGGAGCATGCGCCTCCAACACCACATTTGGAAGGCATCAATTTTTCTCCTTTTTGTTGCTTTTATGGTCCGTGTTTATCGCAATGGATGGATAATTATCATATAAGGGTCTCTGCGACCTGTGCAGATCTGTTAGGGGGAGTGGGTACCGACCTGCCGCGGTGGTCAGCTGCTGGTGGGCGGAGACGGGCTGCGCGGAGCGCGAGGACGTCACGGGGCTGGTGGAGTACTGCGCCGCACTGGACACGGCGCTCTGCTGCTGCTGTTGCTGCTGCTGCTGCTCCACCGCCACCGCCGCCGACAGGGATTCCGACGTCAGCTGCGGAAAAGGAGAAATGCCTTAGTCCTAAATTTAACATATTTTGGATATCAACCTTTTAACTGCCGGCAGGTACATGTATGGCGGTACCCAGCACGCCGCGAACTTTACGACAAAAATAAAACCTTCTATACATATTGTTATTGAAAGTGTAAAAATGTTTATTTATAAAACTTACCAAATAAATGATTTATAAAACTTACAAAATAAATGAAGAGCATGCCAGCCGTGCAGTCATTTATCCATAATCATAAAATTAATTGTTCATGGTGCAGGGTTGTCACAAGATTTGTCATAGAAAATATGAAAACTTAATTATATGTCAAAAGTAATTGTTTATGTTAGTTTAATATTAAAAGTATACACACACACTATGATTTAAAAAAATTAAAAATTAAAAATCATCAGAATCGACACTAAAATCACTGTAATCAGATTCGGCCGTGACGGCAACTCTATGGTATGCACGCTCCTGGCGAGCACGGAAATGGAGAGCGCGTTAACGCGCTCGTAGCACCCAACTGGCTAAGAATGTATATATATATATATATATATATGAATGCCAATTTACCATCTGAGTGGAGGTCGGGGCGGTGTAGTGGCCCGCGTCGCTGGGCAGCGTCTGCTGCTGCGGCGAGCTGAGGGGCGGCAGGGGGGCGGCTGGGTGCGGAGAGGCGGGGGGCAGTGAGCCCGCCGCGGGCGCGGGCGGCGCTGCCGAAGTAGGCGCGCCGCTCTCCAGGGCGTGCTCCAGACTAGACGTCTGGAAATGTAACGAGATAAACATTATGATAATTACATCATTTCGAATGTGTCCAAATCATCATCATCAAACCCTTATCCGCACTCCAATGGTGCATAGGGCACTGCATCATATGTTGGCAGTGTTATCTTAATCGTCAACACATGAAGGAGAGGTGATTAGCCCCCCGCTTCAGGGAAATATTTTGGTTGGTTGAAAGATTTTGTACTTATTTTTCTGTACATGAAGTTTAAATAAATAAATAAATATTTAAAAAATCTTAAATATTTATTTGACCCCTCCCTGGGAATCTAACCCGGGATCTCTAGAACGGTAGCCGAGCATGCTGACCATTACACTACAGAGGTGTCCAAATACTTGTTCACAAATCTGGATTATCTCCAATCAGGAGTTATTTTTTGACATACCCACACATCTTGTGATGACATATCATCACATTCACAAAAAGAGTTTAATTCTAAAATGCAAGAGGTATTCTCGAAATGCTCCAAAATTGTTTGAATTTTCATTAAAAAAAAAAAAAATAAATTGCAATGAAGTGGTTCAACAAACTGTTGACTGGTAAATTTGTAATAAAGTTCAATGTTAATCAAAAATGTATAAAAATAACCATTGTGCTCCGTGGTTTAGTTAGATTGTAAGTCAGACATGAGCTCACAGAGTTGGTGAAGGTGTCAGCGGGCTCGGAGAGGAAGGGCGAGGAGTCGGAGTTGAAGTCCAGGGCTCCAAACTGCACGTCCAGCAAGCTGGCCGACCCGCTGCCCAGATCCCCCGGCATCTCCACAGCGCTGCTGGGAATCTGGAAAACAAATGGGTTCGGTGAATGGGGAAACTACCTGTATTTTCCAAACTAAACCATAACTTGCAAAGCCTGTATTTTTAAACGCTTGTCTGCAGGTAGGAAAGCAAGGATAGGGAAGGTAAATGTGAAAAACACATCACACATACCCAGACCAATTGGAATCTTTACTGAATTTATTTCGAAATTGGCGGGAATCGAACCCGCGACGCCAGTTTTTGCAGCCTAGCGTCTACCCAACCACGCCATGGCCCTGCATGTTATAGTTAATTTGTGCTATACCAATGGACGCAGCAAATCTTGGTCACAACTGTCGTCAAGAAAAGGCGATTCAGTTGGCTTGGCCATGTACTCCGCATGCCTCCCGAGAGCCTTAATCAAGCTTGCCTCTTTTACAAGGCATCAGGTTCGCGCCACCCAGGACGACCACTGCTGACAATTCGTCGGCAGTTCTCGTCGGAACTTCGGGATGCGGATCTGACTTGGGAGGATGCAAGGGAGCTGGCAGCCTACAGAAAAGCCTGGAGACAGTTTGTGGACTCTATATGCTCCACCTAGGGAGCGGATATGGTTTAATATACCAATGGTTATTGGAAATATTGCAACACCAACTTTAAACATCATTTTTAATGTTGGAATTTTATTATAACACATTGTTTGCGGGAAACGTTTAAAAGTGTCATTTACATATTGTTGGTAGGGAGAGGAAGACGCTTATAAGCGTTCTATTTGCTTCCTTTTTTTAGACCGTTTTTCATCAAACCCGACCCTAATTATACTCAGACAATCCACCCAACCCTCATTATACTGATAACAAGTAACCGCAAACCCCATTCCGATCAGTACAATGTTCTTTGGTGTCTCTCGTGCTCTAACAAAAGTAAGCTAATAGAACGCTTATAAGCTTCTCCCGCTCTATACCTACAGTATATTAAAGACGCTTTTAACCGTTTCCCCCGAACAATGTGTTAACAATACTAACAAAAATCGAAAAACATTAGACATGGGACCTACGAGGAAAAAATCCACGTCTAATGAAATTAGAAATTTGGCCTGGTAAGGGTTAAGATCAGTGCTTTTTTCCCATGTAACACGGTGGAACAGCATTCCGGCACCTTTCACAAATAATTTAATTTTTTTAATTTTCAAAAACAATTAGCTGAAACAATGTTGGCGCTTACGTAATTACACTCTATATTTATATAATTCGTATTAATGATGAAATATGGTATTGTAATGAATATTTAAATGATATTTGAACAATTTTTTTTAGTGAGTTCCAGGACCTCTTTCGGGAGTTTATAAGCGAGTTCCGGGACTTTTTTTGTTAAAAAAAAGCCTTGGTGAAGATACATGGGTGATAAATTGTTTAAAATTATAATTTCCTTACCTTAGAAGGTGGTGGCACCCTCACCCTTTGCAAGGGCTTTCTCTGGCTGGTCATGTCCGACTGCCCGTACACACCGTAGTTCGTGCTGTACACTGAAATGAGACAAACTTAGTCACTCAATCCATCCTGTAAATAATTCGTCCAACCGATTGTGGAGTCTTAGAATAAAAAATCAAATTCAAATAAATATCAATAAAGATCATGGGGATGGTATTAAAAAAAAAACAATAATTTCAATTTTACTTGTTAACCCTCCCTTCCCGGTGTTGTGTACCGTGTACACATTGCTTCTGATAACCATCAATATCTCTATAAATATAATATATACAATATTAATAATAATCACAATTTATCGGGTACATCGGATATTTATTATTATTCGAGGTATTTTGTGAATATCGGAAACAAATTCGCGTATAAACAGCGGTGAAGAGTGTGCGGGAAGCGCGACACTATATTCGCATCTCACTCTTGCATACTTGCACTGTGAAAGCGTTAGGAGCTTAAAACGCATTGTTCTCAGTCGTGTTTTTTCCTCCGGCTAGCGGCTAGCGGTAGTCAGCAGTAGCTCTTGGGATTGCAACTAGAATGGACCTATGCTTGTTCCGTGAGCGTTGCCAGATGTTTTTTTTATGTTTTCAGCAAATAAATCTAAATTATTATAATTTTTTACTTTATTTATAATTAATTAAGAGGATTAGCTATGAATGTTGGTATTTTTCCGATTTAAAATTGCTAATTTTTTATTGTGTAGTGACTAACACCGGTTTTTATTTCAGCATTGTAAGAGAAAGGTCAAATACTGTATGTAATGGCCCTGCCATTTCTCATTCGCACTTTTATTGTCCTTTTTTAGAAAGTCGAGGGACTCGTCATTTGCTTGCAATATGTTGTCCGGCTTTAGTATGCGTTCCCATGACCATAAATCGGTACAGCATTTTATGATTCTCTACCCTAAAGCAAGAGGGTTTTTAACATAGTCTAATTTGGTATTTCGTGAGAGTCGGGTGTAACATAACTTAACAGAGCTGTTTGGAAGCACATGAGTATTGACTGCCGTATTGTTTGTTTTTAAATAAACATAAATATAAATAGTCGATACCGTGTTATTATTTAATACTCGCTTCAGTCCAACCTGCCTCCTGACAAAAAGGGGACTAAAGTGTCCTGTTTAATGTGGACGTCATCAAGTGCACGCGTACGCTGATCACAAAGTGTCTTCGCGCACGTAGCGCACGCGACGCGTCCGTCCATAACATTACAATACTAATAATTCTTAAAATCTATTGACACGTGTTACAATAGATTCCATCTGGCGTTTTAAAATGATGTGGAATGCATCAAAACACGAGTCATAATAGATTTTAAGAAACAGTGGTATTTACCAATCAAAACTTAAATTACAAATAAAAAATTTAAATTTTGCAAACTGATAAAAGGATTAGAGAAACGGATTTTTATTTATTTCCTAGTTAATTTTCTAATTTCATCTGTCAATAATAAATACAGGGAATTTAACCCAGAGATACACTTGAACATCTACATAGTTAACAACATTTTGAGTGTGTCCAAATACTTGTTCACAAATCTGGATTACCAATAGATGTCTCTAGTGAAGTTCTAGTGATTCAAGAACAATATTTCAAAATTGGTTCATATGTATAGAACTTCCAAGAATTTGAGTAGTGTGGTTGTTAATAATGGGTAGAATTGGTGAATGTTACATGTGTGTAAAGTGATCACTTAAACCAGCCTATGACGGTCGTCAGCCCCGTAAATGCCCAGACTTTCATGTTCTTCTTCATCTTTGATGAGATGTCAAAAAATAATATATTTTACATAGTTGTCTAGCTCTAATAGAAACAGCCGATAGTACCGCTATGCTGAACCGATTGTTCAGATACTTTTACGGCAGATTGCTGACAGTACTGTTATGTCGGTCGGTATGACCATCGCATTAGTCGGTGAAGCCATACCTTGGGAGTTGAGCAGGCTCCTGTCCTGCTTGAGGGCCTCCGACTTCTGCGTGAGCTGAGACAGGTACTGGGACTGGGCGGCCGACAGCGTTCCGGAGACGCTCATGGCCACTGGACTCTGCGCCTTTAAACAAAAATAAAACTTTCATTAATTGATTCGGCAGTCACTTTGTGGTAAAATCTATCCATTTTTAATTAATTTTTTACTTAGTAAATACCACTATTTTTTAAAATCTACTGTGACACGTGTTTCGATGCATTCCGCATCATTTTCATTATACGGTGTTTGAAATGATGCGGAATGCATCGAAACACGTGTCACAGTAGATTTTAAGAAATAGTGGTATTTACTAAGTAAAACATTAATCTAAAATAAAATATTTAAATAAGAAGATCCATAAAAATGTATTGAAAAGTATATTTTATTAACCATTTAATGCCATGGTTTTTTACAAAGTGTTTAAAAAAACTTTTTTAAACATTTTATTGAACGTTTACACAATATTTTAAAATAAAATATAACAATGTAAGCTGATTTCATTTACAATTACGTCTAAAATATTTTATACTAATTCATCATCGAAAACGTAATTGAAAATTCAAATCAGAATGTTCATTCATAAGTATTTTATTTATTGTTTCGGCATTAACTTTGTGGTAAGACATGTTACAATGATTAAAGAAAACACTTCGTTTATTACCACTTGAGTTTTATTATAGACTACATGTTTCAGAAGTTAAACTTCCATCATTCAGGTCTGTATAATAACTAAAATATAAAATATAAAATTGTTCTATAAATAAGGAGAGGGGAAAGTAAGGGGAAGGGGTTAGTCAAGGAACGGAGTTTGAAAACAAAGGAAAAATAGAAAGCAATGGCGAAGAATTTTGAAACAATATATTATGTGGAGATTGTGATAGAAAATATATTGGCCAAACTGCGAGAAATTTAAAGATTAGAATTAAAGAACATCATAGCGGTCTTGATAGTAATTATTTTTCGGAATTTGCAAATCATATAATAGATACTAATCACTCATTTCACTCTCATAAATTAAAATTATTACACCTTGTTCCATATAAAGGCCAAATTATGAATTATCTTGAAAATTTAGAAATACAAAAAAACCTGAATTCTAATAATAATTTATTAAATAATATATTGTTTCAAAATTCTTCGCCATTGCTTTCTATTTTTACTTTGTTTTCAAACTCCGTTCCTTGACTAACCCCTTCCCCTTACTTTCCCTCTCCTTATTTATAGAACAATTTTATATTTTAGTTATTATACAGACCTGAATGATGGAAGTTTAACTTCTGAAACATGTAGTCTATAATAAAACTCAAGTGGTAATAAACAAGTGTTTTCTGTAATCATTCATTCATAAGTATGAAACACTTGACATTTTTACTTTTTCACATCTTAACATAGATGAAGAAAAACAAAAATACAATTTACTGTAAATGGTTTTTTTTCCTCTTCTTTATACTTTATGTTCAAGCAATATCTACCCATTGATTGCAAAGAGCTATATAAGTAAGGAAAAGTTTTGACCAATATGACTAGTCTGTTTTTGGTTTTGTCCACCTCCATAGTGTAGTGATTAGCACGGACGGCTACCATGCTGGAGGTCCTGGGTTTGATTCCCGGGGGGGGGGGTTAAATAAAAATAAGTGATTTTCCCACTCTAATATTTATTCAATACTTCCCTGGACTGGTACCTGAAGCGGAGGGCTGATCACCTTTCCTTGGTGTGTTAACAATCAAGATAACACTTTGTTTTATGATGCAGTGCCCTATGCACCATTGTGGTGTGGATAAGGGTTTAAAGAAGAATCTTTAAGGAGTTACTTTTTAAATTACTTTTTGATATCTCAAGATAGACGAAGAAGAAAGAATATGGAAGTCTGGGCATATTGAGCACTTAATAAAAGTTGATTAATGCACATCTCTGGCATACGGATGTGATGTTATGGTATTATTATTCAAGTGTGTGCAGTAATATGGGTTGGTTACTTTTGGTATATGATGTGTGGCGTTGCTGTATCCGTAAACGGCGGGATCTTGTGCTGGGGTGGGGGGCTCTCCTACCACCAGGGGCTGCTTTATGTGGTACTCCCCGTTATCCTGCAAACAAACATAGACCTTCAAATATTCATCCTTTAAGGAGAAAAACATATTGTATTTAAACTGTAACTAACTAACCATCACGCCGCTTCTCCGCAGGGGTAGGGAGAGAGAATAGAACGCCATACCACTCTGTCTTTGCAAACATTCTTCGTATCTTCCACGTTAATGCATCTCCTCATACATACCCGCCGATTGTGTAATACTCAAAACGGTATTACGCGTCAAATTTAAATAATCATCTACTAATCACGTATTCACAAACTGTGTACGTGACTTTTTACATCTTTTCACTTCCGCCGCTCTACATAACGCAGCCCCCCCACGCTATTCGAAAAAGGTCGCTCCTACCGAGCGCACGGATCATCGTGCTCACGATAATTTGTAGTTTTTATCATAAAACTAAGTCAATAATCTGTTAACGAAAGTTACTTATATATATTAAATCTGTGCTCTAGTTCAAATGTACTGTTTCTGTGATCTGAACCCAAGTTAACCTATAAAAATGGAGACAACATAACCTAACTTAGCCAGATTCAAACTTGTGTCCTCACGAGAGTTAATCGGACACGAACATCACATACCTCTCCGCCAAGATATCGGATGATGGACCCAATCTCAAGAAAACCAAGTCGTCAGAGAGCCATTGTGTCCTGGGCACGTGTTCCGTCCTGAAATAACCTCTCATACACGTGCACACTGGCGTTGTGTGTTTTATTCCCGCCAACTTCATTAACCTCGTGCGCCCTAATATCTTCAGATTCATTTCTCCAGCTTCGAAGTCTACTATAGTCCATCATCAGAGGTCTTCGTCCCAAACACTTCCGGTGTCCAGATGACGTCATCATCCAACCGTTTCCAGTGCGCCACGTCCTGTCATCGTGACGTCGCCATCTAGCGGATTCAAGTTTACCGCACTACTCGCCAGATGTCACTATACAGCGGATTGACAGTTCTCCATTTAGTGATAACCTCCAAATACCTAGGTACTATCATTTTATGCTAGTTTTAATTTAAATTCAGACAAACAATACAAACATTAGTTAGTCTCGTCTGGTACAGTGTCTCTAGAATTAATAAGTAGTTATAATTCGTATTTATAAATCTTTGTGATCCTGTAAACATTTTGCCTGCCATAACATCGAATAAACCCTTTGTGAAAATGATTTTAAGTGTTGTCATTTGATGAGAGTGTTGTATACCCAAGTAAGTTCCTCAGATAATGCAATTGAAGATCCACGCTATACCACCCTGAGAATCCAAAGAGCAAAAATGTTCAACCCTGAGCCATCTAAGTAAATTAATATAAAAGAAAAAATGTATCGTTACAATTGTTACGACTCCTAACGTGACCACCTTCAAGTATTTGGCATACCTGATCGTGCCATGATTTTCTCGGCCTTCCTCTGCTCCTTTTTCCAATTAAATTCGCCTCATAAATTTGTTTTACCCCATCACGCCATGAAACTCGCAGGATAGAGACCCATTTGAAACGCCTCTATTCGGTTTTCTAGTGCCTGTGTGAGTGTCCATCCTTCCATTCCATAGAGAGCAATTCATTCCATAGAAAGGTTGCCCACAATAGTACCGTGTTGTTAATTGAAATATTTTTCAGCCACCGGTCACATACCTGAAGGAGCGCAGTGTGGTTCTCTTGGAGTGACGGGGTGAGCTGCACAGCCTCAGGTTCCGCATTCTCCTCGCCCGGAGCGGCGGTGGGTGCGGAGCTGGGGGTGAACACCTTGGTCGAGCCGGACCACTCTTCATTGTCCCAGTCTTCTGTGGGGGGGAATGAGTCGCCCCAGTTTTCTACAAAACGGGAGAACGCTATTGAGAACATCGTACGAAATGCAGAAAATTTGTCTTTCATACTTTTTTTTTTTTTTAAAACCCTTACACGCACCCCAATGGTACCCAAGGGCACTACGTCATATAAACGCAGTGTTATCTTGATTGTATACACATGAAGGAAAGGTGATCAGCCCTCCGCTTCAGGTACCAGTCCAGGGTAATATTGAATAAATATTACAGTGAAAAAATCACTTATATTTATTTTACCCCCCTTGGGAATCGAACCCGGGACCTCCAGAACAGTAGCCGAGCGTGCTGACCATTACACTACGGAGGCGGACAAGACTTTATACATACATTTAAATTTATATTATTTTTGACATCTCATCAAAGATGAAGAAGAATATGGAAGTCTGGGCATTTACGGGGCTGACGACCGTCATAGGCTGGTTTAAGTGATCACTCTACAATCGCTTACAATCACTCTAAAATCACCTACAATCACTCTACAATCACTTACAATCACTCTACAATCACTTGGTGAGATGTCAAAAAAGAACATGAAAATATCTCCTGTAATTGTAGATAATCCAGATTTTGTGAACAAGTATTTGGACACACTCAAAATATTGTAATATCTTACTACTGGATAGGTTAAACTGCAGCCACTCACCACTGGGCGTGTCCCAACTCTCGGTCTCCTGTGTGACTGGGGGGCGCGGGGGGCCGCGCGGGGGCCCGCCGCGCATGGGGGCGCCCCGGACGCCGCCGCGCCCGCCCCCGCGGCCACCGCCCCTCCCGCCGCGAGCCCCACCCCTGCCGCGCCGCGCGCCCCGCCCCGGATGGGGGTCACCCTCGTCGTAGTCGCCTCGGCCCCGGTCTAGAACACAACAGAAATGTTTCATTCACTCAAACTCTTATCAACACCAGATGGTGCATAGGGCACTGCATCATATAAACGCAGTGTTAACTTGATCATTAACACATAACGGAAAGATGATCAGCCCTCCGCTTCAGGTACCAGTCCAGGGTGATATTGAATAAATATTAGAGTGAAAAAAATGATTTATATTTATTTGAACCCTCCTGGGAATCGAACCCGGGACCTCCAGAACGGTAGCCGAGCGTGCTGACTGTTACACTACGGAGGCGGACACAAAACAATTCGGGCTAGAATAAATAACACCCATTTCCCAAACAGAATTTTGATTTAGTTCAAAGAGATTTTTGTTTGTAATCCTATTTTTGCAATCTGAAATATCCTAATCCAAAGCTCTACTGCGCAGTAAATACTACATCTAATAACACTCTCTTTATCATTCATCGTTCACTTTGTGTAATACCACTTAAAAACTCTACTTTATGCTACATACTAAAGTTGACACGAGTCTA
The DNA here is from genome assembly GCF_059751285.1 of Brachycentrus maculatus. Taxonomy (NCBI): domain Eukaryota; kingdom Metazoa; phylum Arthropoda; class Insecta; order Trichoptera; family Brachycentridae; genus Brachycentrus; species Brachycentrus maculatus. The sequence goes on along the minus strand of NW_028280763.1, from coordinate 658,934 downwards.
GGACCTCCAGAACGGTAGCCGAGCGTGCTGACCATTACACTACGGAGGCGGACAAACCAACAGAAATGAAGAGGATGTAATTTTTTTCCCCCTTTTGTTTGCACCCTGCTCCATGGTACACACAAGGTAAATCCATGGATAAGGGATTCTTACACATTTACCGTAGTGTTTTCAATGATGCATTGTGTGGAGAAATAAAAGGTTCAGCAGTGCAGTTCAGCAGCTCCACTCCACCACACTTTGGCTCTATAAATACTGCTAACAGTTGTTCTTCATTATATTTTTTTGTTTTTATTTTAGTGGAATCATTTACACCAACAATGTATTATGAATGTATGGAAGTGGAGCATGTTGGCGAAAGAGAGATGAAAATATACTAAATGTAGTGGAAATGCTACCTTTCATATGAAAGTGCGGCAAAACAACGTTTGATAGATCGCTCACTCCTTTCAAGAACGTCATAAATCAAAAAACTTGATTTTTCAGGAGAACGTTTTTAAAGTTTAAAAATATAATACAGATTTGTTAAAAATAAATATCAAGCCACTTATTGAACTTTTTACTGTGCAACACATCTTTTTAGGCAAATAATGAAGGTTTTTTCTCCATTTGAAAAATATTTAGGATATTTAAAAAAATAATTAAAAAATACATTTCCTTCGAAATGCAAAAACAACACTTTCTGCCCTGTAGCGGGTAAATATTACGTAAAAATATGCCGCTTTTTCTGGGATATAGTACATTTTCTGGGCATTCCGAAAACATACACAACTGAAAATTGACGATTTTTGATTTATGACGTTCTTGAAAGGAGTGAGCGAGATGTTCAAATGGTGAGATGAATGAAGATAAAAAAAATAGAAGGTGTAATGAAATCAGTCCATATGGAGGAACGCATTTTTGACAGCTACAAGCTTCTTTTTGTATCTCGCACATTTGCAAGTACAGGCGGACCTCAACTTTGGTTCCTGAAAATGTATGTGAAAGCTAAATGTTCGAAAGTAGAGGGATAATTTTTTTTTAATACACCACAAACTGTACATTTTAATTTGTTTTTATAAAAAACTACTACTAAGTACATATTAAATAAAAATTATATTTTCTTAATAAACTTGTCAAGAGTTGTATTTTACTATTTTTTTCTTCTTTTTTTCATAGATTTCTGTAACATGAAGTACTATTATGGATCGCCCTACGCACTTGAGATATGCGTTGTCCATTGGGATCACATTCAATTCAGTACGTACATAAAAATTTTCACAGTACGGACCTGGTTCATATGCATTTCATTGTGTGAAAAGGAAACTGTATGGAATATTTTTTTTCTTCATTATTGGCAAAAAAATATATTTTTTTAAAACTGTCCCGTTCCGAAGGGGGTATCAATTTCTTTACTAGCGCTGTATCTATCTCCACAGTTTAGTCATCGGCGGTACATCGTCAAATTTGCACGCGTGTGCATCGTGTTCCCGATACGCAAGCGTTATTTGGCAAACACAAGTGTTTTTTCTCGTTTCTAATAGGAATTATAATTAATTTTAATTATCTACTGGCATTTCTTAGCGCAATTGCATTTTTATATTTATTTTATAAATATCTGCCTTTTTACATTGTAATTAAATTGTCATCATTTTAATATTTACTTTACCCTAACAATGAGAGATTGAGAAAAATTGAGAGATGATATGATTGAGCAACTTATGGACACTGATGTATCTTAAAGTGATGATGAAAGCGATTTAGGGTTAGAAAATAAAGATGATGCTTCCGACGTAGATAACTATATAATCGAAGAACTTGATGAATCTGATTCTAACAGCGTGGAGTCCGTAGATATGGAAGACAACAGTAGAAATGAAGAAGAAAATTTGTTCACCTCCAAATCAGGCTGCAGATGGACAGATATTCCCAAACCCAAGTTTCACTGTCCAAACTGTTCTTACAACGTAATGTAATTTTGTATTGTTTCTCGCTGTCTGAATTTTCTTTATTTATTTTTTCACCATAATATAATGACAAATTAGAATTTGCTGTGTAGTATGCTTCTCTCTCTCTCTCTCCTCACCCCCTCTCGCACGCATCGTTTCCGGCCGAAGCGCTACTAGTGGCCAGTGATGTTTGAACTTCGGGTGGAATTGAATGTCATTTCCGCAGAGAACTTCTTCGCAACTATGTTTTTTGGAAAATTATTATGTTTATTGCAGAAAATTCAAATTATTATGGAAAAAAAAGAATAACAACAGTATGATAAACATTTTGACTTACGTCAAATTTGTATGAAAACTGTATTTTTAGCATTTTACTTGGGGTATTGCCAGTACCCCCTTCGGAACACGCGGTTTGATTTCTTTTTACTCCGGACTGAAAAGGTTACATGTGCAAAATAGCGAATTGTGCGAAAGATGAGGTCGGCTTGTATTCTCAGCAACAGTTGGGACCGGGTATCTGGCCGAGAAATGTGTACTCACATGGACCTCGAGGACCGTTGCGGGGCTCACGGGGCTGTGCCGGCGCAGGTGTGACGACCAGCCCCTCGCCCCAGTCCTCTCCCTCCCCCGCCCCAACTGCGTTGGCGACCGGCGCCACCTTCTTTTTCTTCTTCTCTTTTGTCTGCCACTGACCCTGTCGATGAGAAACACATTTAAGAACTTAAATATTTGGGTGACCATCAGGCGCGGTCCATCCATCATACATTTTTATATTTCTACAGCGACCTTAACTACCCTACACATACGAACGTATCACATATCACTCACTTCTTTCAAGAACGTCATAAATCAAAAAACTTTTTTTTAAGACAACGTTTTTAAAGTTTAAAAATATAATACAATGTTTTAAAAATAAATATCAAGCCACTTATTGAACTTTTTACTGCGCAACAGATCTTTTTAGATAAAACCTGAAGGTTCTTTCTCCATTTGAAAAATATTTAGGATATTTCAAAAAATAATTAAACAATACCTTTACTTAAAAATGCAAAATAACACTTTCTGCCCTGTAGTGAACATGCCGAAAAAACATGCACAACTGAAAATTGACAATTTTTGATTTATGACGTTCTTGAAAGGAGTGAGCGATATGATACATGCAGTTTTTCTTCACCAATCCGCGCTGACCTGCGCGTAGATCTATATCGAGAAAAGATATCTATTCCAAAAATATTTTATTGCGTACCGGATACACTGACAAATTTTTGTCAGGTTTCATACCTGCCAATATATTTTGACAACAAACGTGATTTTTTTGCTTGTTTATAAAAATATGCCTGAAAATAACCCGAGAGTAGGGTGGTTAGTGTGATTTTTTTTTACAAAAACGGCGCTGCTCAAATCATACAAATATTATTATTAAAAAACATAGTGCATATATCCTCTGTCTGATATCTAGTACGTAGTAAGTATGAGTATTAACATTTGATGTCCAGCATCCCTTCAACAAAAAGTCACCGCGAGTTCACTAGAGGCATCTAGTGAATTAGCGCATACATATGGTCATGAGGAAAGCTTTTATTAGGCAGACTCTTTCCATCTGTATGTAAGATCCGAATCCTGGATATTATTCATATACTTGAGAAACTTTTGAAAACACGATTTTCAATTTATTTTATCTTAAAATTTGACTAATTAATTTATTTACAACATTTTGAGTGTGTCCAAATACTTGTCCACAAATCTGGATATCTGCAATTAGTATTAATTTTTTACGTTGATTTTAAAAATTATATAAAAAATAACTCTTAATTGGAGATAATCCCCATTTGTGAACAAGTATTTGGACACACTACAGAGTGTGTCCAAATACTCACTGTCTCAACATCTTTGTTGAGATTTAAAAAATAACTAAAACTAAACTAACTAACCATCACGCCGCTTCACCGCAGGGGTAGGCAGAGAGAATAGAACGCCACACCATTCTGTCTTTGCAAACATTCCTCGCCTCTTCCACGTTCATGCATCTCCTCATACACACCCGTTGATTGTTTCGACACCTAACCTGACCGCTTTCAAGTATTTGGCATACCTGATTGTGCCAAGTGTGTCTCGGTCTTCCTCGGCTCCTTTTTCCAATTACATTCGCCTCGTAAATTTGTTTTACCGTTCTTTCCTCACTCATTCGTAAATTAAAAAATAACTCCTAATTGGAAATAATCCAGATTTATAAACAAGTATTTGGACACACTCAAAACGTTGTAAATAAATTACTATCGCTAAGTCCCTACGACTGTCAGGCGGGCGAGTAAGTCAACTGACCTGTGAACTGTCGGTCTCCTCGAAGAGCATGTCGCAGGCCTTGGCCAGGTCGTGGTCGCAGTCGTGCAGCGCGGAGCAGACCTCCTCCTCGGAGCGGTGGGACATCTCCATGAGGTGCTGCACCTTCTGCATGAAGCTGGCCTCGTCGCCCGACTCGGCGCCGGCCGCGCGCTGCGCCCTGTCCGTGTTCCGGTGCGTGACGTGGTTGTGCTTGGCCCCCTGCCCGCCCGCCTTCGTGCCCCCCTTGCTGGAAGCTCGCGCCCCCAAACTCATCTTTACAATATTTACAGCCACTATTTACAACACTAGCTGGAAAAAAAGATACAACACACTATAATCATAATTTCAGATAATTTATATATTAACAAGTGGTAGTGCCCGGCGTTGCTCGGAGTGTTTAAGGATGCGATGAAAGAAAAAAGAAAGTGTTCGTTTTTTATTGTATTTATTTAACCTTTTAACGGCGTTAACTTTGTTCCAGAGAGACACTTGTGCGTGGCGTGGCAGTATTTTGCTGTTTTTTAAATGATTACTTTTATCATGTATTTAGTTAAGAAACAATTTCAATGGGATTCATTGTGCCTTTTTGGTACTCTATAATACAAGTGTGTCACATTATTCTTGAAATATATTGTAATATAAACAAATAAGATCGTAACATAAATAAATCAAAGTATGCATCGTGTGCCACTCTTACCCACTAGCGATGCGTAGCGTCGAGAGTGAGACAGATATAGGGCATGATTATGGCACAGACTAATTACTGACCTCAAGAAAAATCAGGGATCTGTTCTTTTATTTATCCTTGTGATGTTTCAAATTATTAGTCAGATATTTCAACAGATGTCATAAGGCCAAGGATTGACGTATCATTTTATCCAAAGTTTCACACCATGAAAAAAATTCCTCCAAGTTGAACTGAGGTTTGAAACGTGGAGCAATGTAAAAACACATACGCTTATGTCAGCCGCGTAAGGGGCATGTTTTGTTAAAACACATACAGTTATGTGAGCCGCATGGATCCGATTAATATTTGATAGTGGCGATGCCATAGAATCGGAGCGGTTGTTTACTTTCAAAATTGCGTAACCAACTTAGTACTGGATTTTTAGTAGATTTATAGAATTCTTAGTAGATTCCAAGGATTCTTCGACTCTTAGTACTGGATTTATTTTTTACCTTAAAATAGCGTCAGATCGAATTATGGAATGGTTTTAATGATACGAAAACCTTCCCGGATGCACATCCAACATATTTACGAAATTTCATCGTGATGGGATAAGCAGTAAAGGCATGCATAAGTCACCAACAAACAAACATAAATTCATTTTAATATATATTTAAGACTAGCGTGTACCCGGCATGCATTGCATTGCCACTAAAAAAAATGCGAGTTTATAGATGGGTTTGAGCAGTGCGTGTTCCAACTGCTTCCAATCTTGCTTTGTTGGGTAATATATCCAAAATAAAACATGGTTTGTTGGATTGAATTCTTATTATCTAATTATGATAAGAATTCGATTCATTTGATAATGTCCTAAAAAGACGAAACGCGTCATGTATTAAAATATACATAAATAAATGTAGAATTCAATCCAACAAACCTTGTTTTGTTTTGGAAATATTACCCAACAATTCAATATGGAATTCTACCAACTGTCTGCAGTTACAATAAATAATCCAATCTTGCTTCCCGTTGCCCATCTGTTTCAGATGAACAGGTTAAAGCAGTGAGTACTTGAACTATTCTGGCTTCTCGTTATTCGAATGTCAAATTCTGTTTTCAAAGAATGGACAGTGTTTAAATATGACATTTTAAAATCCCACATGCTTACAGTTTCGTATGGAGTATTCTTTTATGGTTAAAATACTTTTCACATATTGTTATGTGTTTTAATACAGTGAACTCCCCGAGGATGTAATGAAGATATAAGATTTAAAAAATTCCTATGCTTAATATAGCAATGCATCAAGTACAAACAAACAGATGGGAAATTTTCATATACATAGATTATAATAACAATTCTGTATAATTTATATACATAATTAAAATCATAATTTTGGATAATTTATATAGTATCTCCAAGGGGCGCGCTAAATGGATCAGTCACGTATTGAGACAGAAGGGTTTCCTGTACCTGGTAATAGAGGGAACGATCGAGGGAACAAATGAGAAAATATGGGCTGTTCGTCGTATGAGTAGCTGAAGAGTTCTTGAAAAACAGACCGGAGTGGCGAAGGAGGTGTCATTTGTTGCTGCAGACCAATCCACAGGATTGAGACAAAAGAAGATATAGTGCCATTTTTGTAATATTACCTCAAAGATGGTAAAAAAAGGTCTATTCGGAATAATCAATAGGTACATCTGAATGTTTAAAACGTTCTGTGCGTCAAACTCGGCTGCCGTGTCCATACAAATATTGCAGCCACACGTCGACGGGAGTCGTGTTGAATAAAGATAAGGGTTCGTAGCCAGTTTATGTGTTTTTAAAACACCAAGGAATGTACATTATTTTGTTTAAAAAGAAAGCAAATTTTTACAAATTTTTGTGGAGTAATTTAAGCAGAAACCCTTTTCGTTGGTAAGGTTATTTAAAATTTTATTTCAAGATATAAAAGTCATAAATTGGTGGTAGGGAAGACAATTTCGGAAGATTTTTGTCATTGATAAAACGGAAATTAGCATTCATAATATAAAAAGCATAATAAAGGATATTATAAGTTCAGAAAAAAATGGCTATCGGGAAAACAAAACTAAATAAACATAAACAAAAAAGTACCTAATTGAGTATTTAACTGTATTATAATTATTAATATTGCTTGTTTGGGTTATTACGGCAACACCTTGGGCTAGAGAGCGAGATTTAAATAAGGGACCCGTCAAAATAGCCAGGCTGAAGAATTCTACAGTATGTCTAATTTGAGCTAATGAATAAAGATTCAGATTGTGCTGTAGCATCCACCATCTAGCCTGACGATGATAATGCAATACAGCCTACAATATGGTCAAAAAGCGTCAACAACACTTAACATGATAACCCCAAAAATGCAATCAGCACCTATTGAGTTTATTTTAAGAAGAGAGATTAGAAATACATTGTAATAACACAAATGGAAGAGGTGACAATATATTGCTTATCTACAGCTGCAGTGTGCTGAACAAAACAGGATAAGAAAGTCATAAATAAAATTGCCAATGTTATGTATAAAAGATCGAAGTGCAATTTCTAGTAAAAGTGGATTCAATCAAGAAAAATCAAACACAGATTTTCAGTCGAGGTAATCGTGGATTCACATTAATACTGCGCTAAATACAATTTGAACGTTACTCTGCTTCCGATAAGCTGATTGGTCACTACCACAATCGAAATCAAATTAACTATAGTATATACAGTGAAACCTCTATCGTTTTTAAAGGGACCTATTGAAATGCACTATGAATGCGGGATTAAGAAGTCAATACACAAGGAGATATCATCGAGTAATGATACCATCCTCCTAATCTGAATAACCATTGGTAGGTTCAAATTCTACGATTACAAGTTTTAGATGTCAATAAATGTATTTATTTTTTTAAAAATACAAAGCTTAACAGAAACAAAAATTAATAAATTTTTATTACATTGTAAATTATCTTTGATCGACATTTGTTTTTCAATGTTTTATTTCCGTAAGTCAACAGTATATTTTCAGCTTTACAAATGATATTTTTTCGGCATCGGTTATTGAATGTGCGTAGTAGAGAAACCGATTGCACGGGAATCTGGCATCACTGAGCCTAGTGTAAACACTGAAAACGGGAATGGTCATGGTCCGCTATGTATAAGCATACCAGTATCTAAATTTTTATGGGATTTTTGTAATCATGTATATTTATCCGAGCTTGAGAATGGTCAAAATTAACAATGTTAACAATTTCTCCAAAAATATCATTTTTAATTTGTCAAAGAAAGAGCCACACAAATTCCTTAAAAAGCCACATGTGGCTCGCGAGCCACACTTTGCCGACCCCTGTCCTAGCTGATTCTGATATTCTATCTCCTGCATATAATCCCTTTTCCATTCTTTTGCCCATAAATCAGTAACGTCTTTAGCCCCAAACCTTTTCACATTCACCATCTGTATCCCCTCTAACATATGCCTCCTGTAAATCCAAAAGGCTGGAGTGTAAAACTAATCATATTGCCATATGGTTAACAATGAAGTCAACACTGCATCAATCCAATGCAGTTCCCTATGCACGATCTGGGTGTGGATGGAGATAAAGAATCTTATGAACCAACGTATGTGGAAAAGAGAAAAAATAAATATAAGATTAGTATTTTTTTTTATTTAAAAATATTTTTGTAAAATGTACTCTCAGTTATCATAATGAAAAATATTTTATTCTGTGCACATTCCGATATCAAACCGCACAAATTTCCTATATATGGCTTCCCATGATTTACATAATTCAGAATTTTTTTTACCGTAATTTAGTGACTTTTGTCGAACATATTTTTCTTTTGTTTACACCGTGCACTTTAGATAAGAAACAGAAACGTAATTACGCATAACTTTAAATCGCAAAATAATGCAAAAACCGAAAACATATTTGAAATACTGGATCTGTTTTGCTCTAAGCGTAATAGATAATGTTCAAAACCGCTATCCTTAAGACGAAAAGTCAAGGTAATATTTGGGTTTCAGTTATCAACAAATTGCGGTGTGTCAAATGAAACAAGACAATACGTTGGACGCCCGACGTCTCAAGGTAAAAGTTTTCGAAGCGGTAATTTTTCGGTATCGACAAGTCGCGGGATTTAGCCACTGATCTGATTTCGGAAACACACTTAGAAAGATTAAAAAACGAAGTCAAACAATGAATCATGAGACAGGGGAAGAAAATGCGGCAACACTCTTTTCACGGCCGCGTTACGTGATTATATAAAGAATGCCGTTTGAATCGGAAATAGTGATTCAAACGAATCATTTCTGGACGTTTCAGGGGTTCAGCAATGCCATTTTCATTTTATTTTTCGCATTAGACCTGACCTCAGCGGCACCATGTGGAGGGACGCCATTCTTAACGCAACCGTGGATTAATAATGACAACTTAATAACTATGGCAAAAACGGTAGATTTACGGCCACCATTTCGCAAATTTCACAACAACCGTAACATATAAATACTCGGCGATATTACCCGCAAAACTAGGCTCGTATTTCGACGTGAAACAATAAACACAACAATTTTAATCAAAAATAACCATACCTGCAGAATGCGCTCTCAAAACGCAGTCTAGTCACGTGACCAAAAATTTTACTCACAAAATGGCCAATGAATCTGATTGGTTGACAGTGACATGAAGATAGCACCAAAACAAATAAAATTATTATTTTCTGAATCGGAATAAAAACAAATAAAGTATGAAATAAAATGACTTTTTACAACGAACACATTTTTTTGTATGAGCACAAAAATATGGTTTTTAAAGAAATAATAAATATGAAAAATATTCGAAAACATTTTCATACGTCGATAAAGGCTCCGTGTCTTTTGAATCAGTAAAATCAGTAAAAAATCAGTTTCGGAGAACGAACAAAATTGTTTTGATTTAATGTGATTGCTGTTTTGTTTGTAATCATCAATGAAACAAAAAAATTATACCTACCCACCTTCCTATGAAAAAGTAAGTACTACGTTGATAAGTACTTAACTGGAGATAATTTAAATTTTTAGGTCTGCCATTCACGAAACAAAAGAAGAAGAAGAAAAATACTAAAATTCTCCGGCATCATTGAAGTTTTTCCGCTAATCATCCTGTCTTTTATTTTTTGAATAACTATTCAAAGGTAGCATTTTATATACTTTAAAATATGTTTATATATTGTTTTCAATAGTGTTACATAAAACTAATACTTTTCTGGTTTGTCAACAATAAATACCTTCCTTTTCTATTGTAACCTAAAATAAACAATCACTAGTCATTTCGCTGTTTCTTACTTAAATATTTGTCTTTCGACATATCAATGTGAAAAAAAGTTATTTGATTTGTTGTTAGATTAATTTTTATGTATCATAAAGCATATTTGATAGTTATATTATGAATTATAAATTTTGACATGTCATTTTCAGATGTTTTTGACTCGCTCAGAATACGATCGCGGTGTCAATACCTTCAGTCCTGAGGGTCGGCTTTTCCAAGTAGAATACGCTATCGAAGCCATTAAACTCGGCTCTACGGCTATAGGAATAGCGACATCGGAAGGTGTTGTCTTGGCCGTGGAAAAGAGGATAACGTCACCTTTAATGGAGCCCACAACAATCGAGAAAATTGTGCAAGTAGATAACCATATTGGGTGTGCGGTCTCGGGTCTGATGGCTGACTCCAGGTATATATTTTTAACTTGAACTTGTTTATGAATCAAAACATGTATAGTTGTACCTAGAACATACTTTGATCCATGGAACAAACTTCTATTTAGCATGTTCTCTGAGCATTGAATATTTTATTTTTAATTTAGGTTTTACTTAGTAAATACTACTATTTCTTAAAATCTATTGTGACACGTGCTTCGATGGATTCCTCATCATTTTCAAACAAAATATAAAAATATAAATTAATTATAAATATAAGTGAATTTTTCACTCCAATATTTATTCAATATTACCCTGGAGCGGAGGGCTGATCACCTTTCCTTGGTGTTAACGATCAAGATAACACTGTGTTTTATAATGCAGTGCCCTATGCACCATTGGGGTGCGGATAAGGGTTTGAAGAAGATGAAGAAAATTTAAATTAAAAATGGATAAATTTTACCACAAAGTGAATGCCGAATCAATTAATGAAATTAAATATTTTAACTGAACATGAGATTTAAAGATTGTTTATATAAAGCAAACATGTACAATATTTCCTCAAGGGACTCATGTACCTTGGCTTCCCCAACTCACATAGCTTGTATGAATGTGGTTATGCAACCCCGAGTGTTCTACCCATTGCTGCTGTTCAAATATGGTATTAGGTATTCCTAACTCCTGATATATTTGATAATTTCACATCATAAGTTTAACCTGAAAAGAATTATGAGCCAAGAAAATGTAACAAATACTATCCCAATCATGTAATGTTCATTTCGTTACCGTGCGCGCCCCCTGCTTCATAGCACCTTCCTAATGTACCTTTAATTGTTTTTCAATATTAGATGGTCTCTTAAACTCAAAGAATGGTACCATTACTTCTAAAATAATAAAAGTTTTTGACTATCTTATTTATTCCCGTTTTACTTCTATGTATGTTACATTTTTTATAAATATTTAGTAACAATGTCACTCATAGGAAAGATTAGTATTTTTTTTTTTAAATTACCTAATGTCCATGTGACTTTGAAATCTAGCTAAGCTTATGCAACACCGCTTATCATGACCCTACTCAGGCTTTAACTTTTTATGTTTTATAGCCTATGCCTACTCATGAGTGGATTTACTCTTTATGTCTAAAGTTATGTTATGAGTGAAAATTCTAGGAGTAATCTAGAGTTAAAGAAATCGTAGTCGTACAGGAGAAAGTGACCAAGTGCATTTGTTTACAAAAAAGTGATCATTGACTATTTGATATCTTACTAGTTTAATATTCCCCTGAAAAATCCCAAAACAATTTTAAACTTTTAAGTATAATATATTGATTTGTTAAAAATGACAAACTGCATTGATGTTTATTTTCTTGCCAAACAAAAGTGACTTAAATGGCCTTGCTAAACTTTTTATATTTTGTTAGTTGGTCACTTTCTCCTGTACGACTATGAAATGTTTATATTAAAATTTTTTAATTTTTTTTATTATTATTTCAGAACACTAATAGAGCGGGCAAGAGTAGAATGCCAGAACCATTGGTTTGTGTACAACGAGCGCATGACCGTGGAGTCGTGCGCGCAAGCCGTGAGCAACTTGGCCATCCAGTTTGGAGACAGCGACGAGGACAGCGGCACTGCCATGTCGCGACCATTTGGGGTGGCCATCTTGTTTGCTGGTCAGTCACCGTCTTGCTCCGTATAATAGGGTCCTTTCTCAAAGAAGTGGGATGATGTTTTAAATGTTCTGAACATTTTTCTACCTGAAGCGGAGGGCTGATCACCTTTCCTTCATGGGTTAAGGATCAAGATAACACTTCGTTTAAATGATGTAGTGCCCTATACACCATCGGGTGCAGACAAGGGTTCGAAGAAGAAGAAGAACATTTTAAGCATATTTTGAATAACCAACTAACTAACCATCACGCTGCTTCCCCACAGGGCAGGCGAAGAGATCAGAATGCTACATCAATCTGTTTTCGTAAATGTTCTTCGCTTCTCCCATGTTCATGCATCTCTTTATACATACCCGCCGATTATTCCGACTCCTGACCTGATACTTTTCCAAGTATTTTAAATACTTGATCATGTCAAGTTTTCCTCGGTCCTCCTCTGCTTGTATTTCTGACTACATTTGCCTCATAAATTTGTTTCACTGTTCTTTTTTCTGTCCGCCTCCGTAGTGTAATGGTCAACGCGCTCGTCTACCGTTCTGGAGGTCCCGGGTTCGATTCCCAGAGGGGGGTCTATTAAATATAAATGATTTTTTCACAATAATATTTATTCAATATTACCCCGGACTGGTACCTGAAGCGGAGGGCTGATTACCTTCCCATTACCGATCAAAATAACACTACGTTTATATGATGCAGTGCCCTATGCACCATTGGGGTGCGGATAAGGGTTCGAACGAATGTTCTTTTTTCTCTCATTCGATTCACGTGCTCAAACCTTCTCAACACACCTTTATTAATTTTATCGATAATGCTTATCTCAGACGTTCTTCTCTCTTATTATCAATCAGCATTCGAACATCTATCATACATCCGTGCTTTGGACAGCCCTGATATGAATAATAGTGCAAATTTTATTGTATTTTAATAGGTTAACAAATTGTTATCTTTTGATTATCAGGTATTGACGAGAAGGGTCCCCAATTGTTCCACATGGATCCTAGTGGTACTTATGTGCAGTTTTCAGCGAAGGCAATTGGTTCGGGAAGTGAAGGTGCTCAGCAGAGTCTTCAGGTTACATTATTTCTATTATCATTATTATTTTTATTTTATTTATTTGTATACATTTATTTAAATCACAATTTTTACATATTTAGAACTTTTTTTTTCTGCAGGGACCCACCAAGCCACCTTGCGTGTCTTGTCGCTGGAGTTCTTTTTCAATACATTTTCTATTGTTTTTAACGCTTAAGAGCGAAAAATTAAGAATAAAAACATTTTACAATTTTCATAAAACTAACTCTTGATCATTTACCCATTCCTTTATTTTGCCTTTGTTCCATATTTTATTTTGACTTCTAACATCCATCGGCAACAAATTAAAAATGCTCGGAACGATATATTGCAGTGTTCGACTCCCATATTTATTGTTAATTCTTGGGACTATCAAACCTTTGTTGTGTGTAAATTGTGTATCATGGTTTAATAGGAATTAATATATTGAAAATTCTATGATTACATATATTTTTAAATCTTATTCTTCTTCCGACGTCAACTATGTATCACTTGAGAGTAATTATCCTTGTCTCGGGCAGCTCTAAACAGGTCCCCATCCCGTCCAATCTCGTATATTCCGAGAATATACGAGATAGACTGAAGCCAGAAGATCTGTCTTCTGCCCACACCTCGTTGAACCTCTATTTTGACTTTTATTATTAAATCTTATTAATATGTTCTTTTTTTTATACAAATTGTTGAATAAGAGAAATGAAGCATCAAAGCATTATAAAAAAAGAACTACCAACAAGTTACACCAGATGGTTTGGGGGGGTCTCTACAAAACAATAATTTTTAACCATTTAATGCTGGGGTTGAAAATATTAGGGATATATATTTTTTATTTAACCCTAGATTACAGGACATTTGTGAAATTTGCGATGGACATCTGATCTGTGGGGAACACCGAGGCAACACATATAAAGAATTTAGTGATAACTAGCATGTACCTCAGTTTTTTACCGATATTTTATATTAAAGAAATATGTTACCCTTATTTTAAAATGTTTTTAGTAAAGTTTTTTGGTAAAATGTGACTTTTTCTTTTTATAGTACATTTTACGACAGTCTCGTATTAAGATATATTGAAACAAGTCCAGTAGTCTAGAATCAAAGAGTTTACACAGTATAAAATTGTTCCGTTAAAAAAAAACTTAAGCTATAAAAATTGCAGAAAAAATATGTAAAATAAAAAATAAAACAAGTCTTCCTATGATATTTATGTGGAAAAAACTATATAGTTGTCATTTTATTATACTTACCGTGATATAAAAAAAACTGTAAATTGTTGAATAATTTCCAATAAATTTCAATAAAAAAGCGTCAAGTAGCAACCCGGGAGCGTAGTTCGCAAATAATTCGACTCGTTTGAAATAATAATGAAGTGTTTTTTTGGTTTATTTAATTCATTGTTTAAACATTACAGGAGGTTTATCACAAGTCACTGACTCTCAAGGAAGCCATCACCTCGGCTCTGACCATCCTCAAGCAGGTGATGGAGGAGAAGTTGTCGGAATTCAACGTGGAAGTGGCCACTCTGACTCCGGACAAGCTGTTCCACATGTTTACTAAGGAACAACTCACTGAGGTTATTAAGGACATTCCTTGACTTGTTCGTAATCTCGCTTAGACTAAGGATTCATTTTTTACTTCCCGGCGGATCGTATATATTCATTTTAATAAAAAATATTGTTTATTACTTTTTCACCATTATTTTTCCTGATCATCAGTCCAAATCCTTTGACCTACCAATAAATCCCGAAATAACAGGTATGCCTCAAAATATTAGGGACTTGGATGAAATTGAAACATGAAATTGATGTCAAACAAATACAATATCTATATTACTTCACTGCTATTATTGGCACTGAAGTCAATGTTTGACAGGGTTAAGATAAAAAGGAGAATTTGGAAAGAAACATTTTAAGGTGGAGACTGACCAGAGCATTTCATCGTAACATAACGTCGTAACATTGCTCGTGGCAAGCATCAGCGAGCATCCGAAAACTATGGATGGAGCGCTTGGCTCGCTGTACTGACTGCCTGAACGCTTGCATTGTAACATGTTACGTAACGACAAAATGCTCCGGTCAGTCTTCACTCTTATAAGAATTAAATGATCAAACAGTCTGTTTGCTCATTGAGACTTACTTGTGCATTCAACTTGTACAAAAAAGGTGCAACCAACAAGGAAAAAATAATACATACATACATGTGGTATGTATTAAAATAATACATGATCACTAAATTGTTTGAGCAAAGTTAACACTGGCATATATCATTATTAGATTGTTTATTGGGAAAAATCACACCAATGTGGTCCAGAAAAAAATGTTTTTTTGTTTGGTTTTTGCAGTGAAAATAACTGCGTGTCTCAATGAAGGTTGACTGGGAATATAAAAAAAAAGTAGATTTGTTTCATTTCATGGTAGAATTCTTTAAAAGTCAAACCTTCATTTTAAGTGTCGCTAATTTTTCAATTATTTCAATATTATTTCAGATTATCAATGATATTTTCCCAGAAGAAAAATCTTCAAGTAAACTCGATTGTAATTGTAAGATGAAAAAAATTTCGGTGGCCTGTTGTCTTCAAAAAGTTACATAGCAAAAACATCAAGATTTCTTTGATTTATAAGCCAAATCAATAAAAAAATGTCCTTTATTTCCAAAAATAAAATCGATGAACCTCTCCTGTACTTTATTAGTTTGTAAAATTTATTAGTCTGCCAGTGAGCAGCAGTGATTTTGAGAACATGCAAGGCACACTTGATTTAAAAAATATATATTCCTATAACGTAACATAAAAGTTTTGTGTTAAGCTGCATTTTATGTATAAATAAACATTGCTAAAGCATTCAAGACGTATAAGAAATGTTTTTTCAGACTGCTCCAATATTTAGTCAATCCAACGCCTTAGCATTTTTCCCGTTTCTACTTTCTTGGTAGGTATAAAAGAGGACTATATAAATAGCGACATCTGTTGATAGCATTTTAAAGTTTTTTTCATTACAACCATTGCGTCTAAAACTAGAAATATATTAATATTTTCACTGAAGATGTCGCTGCTAGTATATTTTGAAAGATGAAAAAAAATCATTAAATAGACAAGTTGAACTGGAATGAATTATTTGTATTTTCTCCTGGCTCCTATTAGCACATATCGCTTACTCCTTTCAACAACGTCAAAAAACATGATTTTTTTCGGAGATCGTTTTTAAAGATAGAATATAATGAAATGTATTAAAAATAAATATCAAGCCACTTATTGAACTTTTTACTGTACCACATATCTCTTTAGGTAAAACCTGAAGGTTTTTTCTCCATTTGAAAAATATAAAGTATATTTAAAAATAATAATAAAACGATACCTTTTCTTCAAATGCAAAAACAACACTTTCTGCCCTGTAGTGGGTAAATATTAAGTTAAAATTATGGCTATTTTGCTGGGATTTAGTACGTTTTCTGGGCATTCCGAAAACATGCACAACTTAAAATTAACGATTTTTGATAAATGACTTTGTTGGAAGGAGTGAGCGATATGTGTATCGGATTGATGCGGTGTTAACTCGATCATTAATTGTATGAACGCAGGATTTTCGATCATTTTACACTCCAGATATTCATATTTGTGGTGGAATAAATTTGATAAGAAGCAGATAACGCAAGTAAAGTAAAGAAACTTATGGTGAAAGAAATCACTGTTATAAAGGAAACAATAGAACATGAAATGTGGATACTGTAGGAGAGGAAAACAATAAATTATTATTATGTGTTAGTTAATTATGACAGTAATTAATATTATATTGCATTTATCGAGGTATAACGTAATCGAAATGTAAATGTAGTTGTGATATCGAATAATTATTTCGAAATATACTCGGAAATCGTCAATCTGAAATTACAGTCAAACCTCGATATAACGGACTAATTGAAGGGGTGAGCCAAAAGTCCTTTATATAAAAATACACTTAATATAAATTGAAAAAAAAAAAATAGCGTAGATATAAATAAACAATACAAAACACAAATAAAATAATTTTTATTGCCTTCGGACACTCGTCGTAAAGTGACGTTGCTGTTTGATATCGACGCGCTTGCTTTCGGTAATCCTGCTTTGAAAAAGGAATCAAGTTTGGTTAGCACTTTTGAATTTGCTGTTTTTTTTTTATAATCAACTCTCTAAAATTACAAAAATACGTGTAATATAGTTGAACTTTGTTATCTGACGAATAGTCAATAAAAATTATTAGATCATCGAGATGTGATCTTTCCACTGATAACTTCATTTTTGGCGGTGTTGAATCTTCACTTTCATCCTCATTTTTTTGGGTTAGCAACTTAATTAGCAATTTTACTTTCAGTCATGATATTATAACTAGGGTCACCTTCACCATCTCGGATTTTTGTCCGTTATATTCGAAGCTCGTTAAATAGAGGTCCGTTATATCGAGGTTTTACTGTACATACCATATAAACCTTACAGGCTTGCACCCTTTATCTCAAGGTTTAGAACAAAAATAATCCAATTGAATTTTATGTTTGCTAGTCTTCTTTTAAATCTATGTTTGTTTTGTGTATCCTTATACGATCCCTAACACTCACCAGATAGCAGTGAAATTTTGCAAACTTCACTTTTAATACTCGAAGAAGCTGACTGTGTACTTAAAATATTCAAAAACCTCTCCCGTTCCCAATCCTGAAAGCAAATTTTTACATCGGTATTTTTCAATGAAAGTCATTCTCCATTTTAATTTATACTGTCATACAAAAGACATAGATTGAAAAAATAAAGAAGCGTTGTTGTTAAAGTAGGTACTTACATTTTATAAAGTACCTACCCAATGGACTAAATTTGAATTTTTACTGAATATTAAGGCCGGGTTGTTTAATCGTTTGTAATAGTAAATATTCTTAATTTTAATAAACAGAATTAAAACAAAAAATCACTTTCGACATACTTAACTACAGTATGTCGAAACTGTAGTAGGAGTAGAAGTAGATTTTGAAAAAAAAAAAAACAGTCAGATGATAAAACAGACGTAAAAATCGAGTGACGCCGTGTATTTCAACTAGTATACGAGAATAAATAGCAATAAAATAAACTAAAAAATGGATTGTGCGGTACATTGTATACATATAATAATTATCTCCCTGATCGCATTTCAGTTTAATAAAATAATGGGAGGTTGACAAACAAAATCCTAATTAATCTCAGTCAATCAAAACAGGTTTAACTTTTTTCATACTCGTGCAATATACGGAATCAAATAATATGTCGGATTACAAATTATTGTTATCAAACAGTGGATATTTATAAATCGACTCACCGCAATATCAAAATGGTTCAATTTGAATTCGATATTTAGCTTGGCTTTTGGGATTAATAGTTCATTGTGAAAGCTGTATGGAATAAATAGGGTCGTGCAAAAGAATAAATATTGTACTATTTCTTTATTTTTAAAACATATTACATACGTAAGCCATATATATAATATCTTTTCTCGATGAGTAATTTCCATTTCTCATTTTGAGACGTGAGATTAAGGTTAACGAGACTGAAACACAAATAAGAATAATAATAATATATTTGTGTGTAAAATCGATGAAATTTAGAAGAAATATGGAGAAGGATCAGGTGAGGAGTTAAAGAGGAGAGATTGAAGATTGAAGATACCAAGGAAGGGGTGATATGATGAACAGTTATGAGTCAAAGGATAAATGCACCGTTTTATAGCATCAATTTTATAATTTTTTGTATACGCCTGTGTATGTACCATGTACCTACTACAAAATACTTTTTTTGAATTATTTTATCGATTAACCGAAAATAATAGTTAAAAAAATGTTGTAAATAAAATAACTGGTTAAATTATATTATTATTAATTATTATAACTAAAATAAATTGAAAATCGTGTTCTTTAGCGTTTCTCGTGTATGTTAATAAATTCCAGGATTCGGACCTCACATACAAATGGAAAGAGTTTCTGCTTAATAAAAGCTTTCTTCATCCTACCATAGATGGCAATTGTGAACTCGCACATACTGTGTTTTGTGTTTGATCAATATATCTAGGAAGTTTCAAGAATTTGAGAAAAGTGGTTGTCAATCATGGGTAGAATCGGCGAATGTTACGCGTGTGTAAAGTGAGCTCTGTAAATACCCAGACATCCATATTTATCTTCATCTATATTGAAATGTCAAAAAAAACAACGCATTAAATAATATTTTTTCGTCGGGCAACCCTAAAATATTTATCTGAACTGAGCCACATTAATTTAAAAACCGCATCGTCCCGCGCTGTCACACTGAATATTCTATAGCCGATTTTCCAACAAGGCCTGGCACGGGAAAATAAACCTTCATTTAACGTATCACAAAGGTCAAAATGCACCAAAGCCGTGTTGGAAATTGCAATTCCAACACCCGCTAACGTCGTATCAACGGCATTATGAGAAAAATTGAAAAGCCATGACAATAGGCCGTCGGTGGATGGTAAAAACTCGAATAATTATATTGGTTTCGTTTTGAAAATGGATTTTGTGTCGGCATTGTAGACGGTAGCTTTGTGGGGTAGAAGTATATGAAATGAAGCGGATTAAATGAATTTCCCGATTGAGGGTTGGAGGTTTTAGTACGGGTAACGTTTGAAAGGTAGATCAAGCCTTCTCTATTCTTCTGTCAATCTTTTTAGGGAGACGTTTCAACCGAGGGATTTTCATTTATAGTCTGAAAATTCAAAATACGATTAAATTAAATTAAATAAAAACAACTCGAAGGACTCTAGGACTCTTTTTGCCTAGAATTTTCACTCATAAATTACATGAAATTATAGTCACTTTAAACATAAAGAGTAAACCACTCACGAGTAGGCATAGGCTATGAAACTTAAAAAGTTGAGTAGGGTAATGATAAGCGGTGCTGCATAAGCCGTAGCTAGATTTCAAAATCACTTGGATGTTAGATAATTTAAAAAAAAACTCGAAGGACTCGTACACGTCAGCGTCAACAGTATGTAAGTTACACTATGCCAATGCATCAAAATGGTACATAAAGCACTGCATCGGATCGATGCGGTGTTAACTTGATAATTAATTATATTAATTCACAGTTAAATGAAACTACTGCGCTCCAGATTTTTGTATATGTATTTATGTTTTTGTATACAGATGAGGTAAGTAAAGAAGAACATTCCTGCATTTTAAAAAAGGAAATGGAGTAGAAAAAGGATAATAACAGCAATAACTAGGATTATAACTATAACAATAACATGGAGTTGAAGAGATAAAGTGGATATTTATTTTTTGGATACGTCGATGTACTACGAAAGACCTTTACTAAATTATTTTATCGATTAACCTTTTAAATATTTTTTCATCTGGCAACCCTAAAATATTTATCTGAACTGAGCCACATTAATTTAAAAACTGTATGGTCCCGCGCTGTCACACTGAATATTCTATATAAGAGATAAAGTAGATATTTATTTTTTAAATAGGTTATTGGATGAAAAAAAACTGTCTATTTAGATTATAAACTACAACACGATAAAAAATTCCAAAGTTCATATATTTTTCTGCTAAAAATATTTACTGAAAAAAATCGGACGCGAAGTTCGGCTACTGGCATTTGCTGAACGCTGACTGAATTCTATGATTGCGAATAAGGCCTTAATTATCACTATGGTGGAACTATGTATCATACATCGAAACGGAAAAAATATCCCAAATTACACTCAAGTATGGTACAAGGTACAAGGATAGTATCATTCTATTATTTTGCCAAATCGACCTCTGGGTTTTTGTTAGCGGTATTCCTAATTCAGTGTCTGAAATATTAATTCCACCACCGGAGCGAGTGTTGCCGTCCGATACGCCGCCCCCAGGGACTCTCCTTTACGTAACCTGATAATGCCGTAATAAGTAGGCGCATCTGGATAAGTACCTACCCGCAACACGAGCGGTTCCTCGTGTATCACTTGACAGCCACAAATGGAACCTGAATTTGTCTATGGTCTCTACTTATGGGGCTAAACTATGACCGTTAGAGTATTATATATATATATATATATATATATATATATATATATATATATATATATATATATATATATATATATATATATATATATATATATATATATATATATATATATACACAGAGTTTTCATTTGAAATTTGACGTTTTACAAAACTATATCGATGCCTTAAGGTGGAGACTGACTGGTGGATCAGCGAGCATCCGAAACTATGGATGAAGCGCTTGGCTCGGTGTACTGACTGCCTGAATGCTCGCATCGTAACGTGTTACTTTACGACGAAATTATCCGGTCAGTCTCCACCTTTACGAATCAAATTGTACGTTTAATAACAATTTGGACGTTTTACAATACAAATTGGATGCTTTACTAATCAAATCGGACGTTTTACAATCAAATTATACGATAAACAATGAAATTGGACGTTTTTCAAAACAATTTGTTTTAGTGTTACCTGGGTTTAAATCAAATTAAGACGCGGGCTGAGGATTATCCCGCCTTAAAATGCTAAAATTCTCTTTTCTCGTTTCGAATTAATATCTATCGCTGCATCTGAGCTTATCGTAGCAGCCATTTTGAATTTATAGGTGGAGTTTCGGGCGGGATTTTAACAGTATGCAAGGATGAAATTGGGGGAGTAATATTGAAGAACCAATGCCAGATCTTATGGAAGAATTCATTAGAAAGCATGGCAATATTACAACCCTTAAAATTTACTAGCCTACTTTTGACAACTCTTTGGCAATTAGGGTGAGAGTCAGATGTAACATGTTTATAAATGAAAATGTTATTTGTTATTTGTTCAAAATCTCATTTCTCTTAAAGTTATAACACAACGTTGCATTAAAATACACGGGTATTTTATCTATCTTTTATTAAGCGCCATTGAGGTATTATTTTACGAAAATGGCGCTATATAAGCTATCGAAAACTTTTATTATTCAAATATAAATGTTAATATTTCTGTGTTCAAAATCTTAAATCTCCAATTTTATCACAACCTTGCATTCTAATACAGGTGTGTTTTTCATTATTAAGAGAAATCATTTTTTCTTTTTTCTTTTTAGTGCGATGTATATGGAAGATGACGGTCACAAGCCCCGTAAATCCTCGACTTCCATATTCTTCTTCATCTATGTTGAGATGTCAAAAAATACTTTGTATAAAGTTTATATTAATAATAATAATAGCATATGGTATATACTGTAATATAAATATAGATTTTTCTAGATAAAATCTTTAATCTTTTAAAGTTATTCCCTGATTGCTTTGAAATTTTGACACAACGTTACATTCAAGTAGGTACGCTCGTGTTTTTTTCTTCGATCCATATTATTAAAACACAGCCAAAAACATGGCCTTTTCAAAACATTTTTTCACCTCAATGGCAGCTAATAGGTTCAACAGTGTGAACCAAAATATTCCACTCGAATTGACATACCTAGATATGCCAATAATAATAATTAAAAATCAAGATCACACAAAACAAGGATTCCAAAAGTTTTTCAAGTCGGAACAGAAAGTAAATATCTTTTTAAGTACCTACCCCCTGAGCTTACAAAAAAATAGTACCTACCCATATTATCTTAACTTTAAGTTGAGTTGAAACTGTTCCCTGAAGATTACAGCGTACTTATATTATAAGTACAAGAGACTGTCAGAAATTTGACAAGAATATTCAGGACCGCATTAAGGCCCTCCATACGTGAAATAGCAACTTAACTTTCTTTAAACCCAGGTAACATTTTACGTCATTGAATTTTTTTACGTAAGACATCGTTTTTGTATTGAAAAAAAAGCTTTTCTTCGTAATAAATATACGGCTTTGGAAAGAAAAGAGATATTGAAAGACAAGGAGATTAAATTTTTTTAAATTCAAAATTCATTTATTTAAATTTCATGTACAGGAAAAAAACTAAAACTAAATACAGATTTTAAAAAACCACCACCAAATTCTTAGAAGTGCCCCAGTGTAGGTAGTGAAAGGGATGTGGGCTGAGAAGTTCCTGATTGGCCCACACTAGTTTATACTTCCTGTTCCGTACACAGATGAAAATAAAAAAGTTTTTAGCAAGAAGAAACAAAAATCTGCTTATTGATCTATAAACCCTGTACATAATAATGTAAATAATAAATGCAACTCTTATATAAAAAAAACGGGGATTACTAGTTCTGTTAGAGCGCTTTTGCACTACGCGGAATTTTACCGTCTTATTCGAATCGGAGGTAGTGGACAAGTGCCCTAAGGGTACTTGTCCACTACCCAGAATTTTACCATCCGGCAGTCCGGTTTTGAAAAAGGAAAGCGACTCCGATAGTTTAGTGTGGTCGAATTTAAGCGCAACGTGTTCACGCACCGATCAAGAGCTCTGATCCAAAGAAAGATGGACAAAAGCACAAGCCAATCCAAGCCAATCATCGTTTTGAAACGCTAACTGACGTGCCGTCATCTAGCTAGATCAGATTTCAACCCGACGTTGACCGGTACACAGATCCTTTTACGCGTATTCTTCTTCATCTATATAGAGATACCAAAATATGTTACAATTGTTTTGAGGAACTAATTAAAATAAGTAATTAATTTATTTGCCTATTGCGGTCCTGGGTGGTACAAGTGGGATTACTGGCACCCGGGATAAACGCTGATCCCTGTTTAATTAAGAAAGTTTGGCGGAAGCGTCGTACAACGCTGGCTTATCTGTTACTCGCTTCAGGACCCTCCTTGCTCCGCCCCTGGGCCGGGCCCCATTTTCTCCCCGCTCCCTCCCTGTACTCGAGATGAATACTCCATTTTGCTTCACTTAACGCTTAGATTAGGGTTGCCAAAAAACAATCACTTAATTTTTTAAACAAATTAATTTTTAGTATGTTCTGTATTCTGCTGTGCGGCTATCAAAGCGAAGAATTTTAATTTCTTCTATTTATTTATTTAATATATGTACCTACATAGCCATATTTTTTGTACAATTATATAAATAAAATTAATAAATATAAATGGAATTAATGTAGAAAAAAATTACATAGTTATTTATTGTAACTACAGACAGTTGGCAGAATTCCATATTGAATTGTTGGGTATTACATCCAAAATTAAACACGGTTATTGGATTGAATTCTTCTTTTATTTACATATATGACATGTGACGCGTTTCGTCTTATTAAGACACTATCGAGTGTTTGATAATGTCTTATTAAGACGAAACGCGTCACATATCATATATCGCTCACTCCTTTCAACAACGCCACATATCAAAAAAGTTGTTTTTTCAGGAGATCGTTTTTAAAGTTTAAAAATACAATAAAATGTATTAAAAATAAATATGAACCCACTTATTGAACTTTTAACTGTGCAACAGATCTTTTTAGGTAAAATCTGAATGTTTTTTTCTCCATTTGAAAAATATTCATTTTATTTAAAAAAATAATTAAACCAGACAATTTCTTCAAAATGCAAAATTAACAATTTCTGCCCTGTAGCGGGTAAATATTAAGTTAAAAATAAGCCGCTTTTGCTGGGATATATGTAGTACCTACATTTTCTGGGTATTCCAAAAACATGCACAACTGAAAATGGAAGATTTTGGGTATATGACGATGTTGAAAGGAGTGAGAGATATGTAAATAAAAGATAAATTCGATCCAATAACCGTGTTTAATTTTGTATATATTTCCCAACAAATACATTGTTGTCATTTTATTAAATAATATGTTACCAATAAAATATGGAAATTATAATATTTAAATTTAATATGGATATGTTGCTGCTTTGTTGTTTAGATAATGATGCATGTAATTTTACCTGTCACAAGTTGCTGTTATGAATAAAAAATAAAATACCATTAAACGCGGAAACCAATAACGGGGGAAAGTTAATAACATGGAAACAATTTAGCTTTGTAAAACTAATTTACGTACGCAGAATACGAAAATAATTATTTTCGATGTATGAAGCACAATACTTCATGACTTAGATTATTGAATAATACAAGGTGATTCAAAGCCAAGAAAAATAATGTAATCAAACATTGATAGTATTTTTCGAAAAGGAATTTTAAACTTAAATAAAAAATTGAAGGGACCAGAGTATGTAAAAAAAATACAAAATACAACGATACAAAATTTGCAAAAAAATATTCTGTTTATTTAAAATTAAATTGTAAATATTTATATTATTTTTGTCTCAACATAAACCCTTTTTTAGATTTAAGTTTTGTACTGATATTTCATGGTGGAACTGCATTTTAAATTAACAATTATTTAGTTTTTTCCACATTTATTTTATTTGATCAGTGACCTGGTTTCGTCGTTACCGAGATCATCAGACAAGTGAGACGCTACACAAAACTCTATGCTATATACACAAGGCAGGGGTTGAAAACCGTGATTTTGTGTAAATGTATCTGACAAAATGAATTTGAATTGAGTGACTTTAAGTAGTATATTATAATAATAAAATATAGGTTATGGTATAAAATTGATAAAAAATCATGGTTTCCAACCCCTGCCTTGTTTATAAAACATAGAATTTTGTCTAGCTTCCCACCAGTCTGATGATGTCGGTAACGATAAAACCCTGTCGCTGGTGAAGAAAAATATGTAAAATACTATTAAGTTGTTATTATATTAAATGAAGTACCCACTGGAAATTTTGAAATCTGTCATTGGCTAGCTTAAATGCTCACTTCATGTACTTGTGTAACGTTCACCATTTTTGGATACCCATATTTCCTAGATTCTTGAAAGATGATGTATGGTATGTTACAACACATACAAAATTATGTCCTCGATTGAGTTAATTTTTATATTTTAAAATATATTTTTTTAAATTTACGGCCAATGGCTTTAACAATATTAACATAAATATGTATATAACAATTATAAAAAGCATCACTTACAGTAATCATCACTATCATCCGATAAATTTGATACAACACAAAAGATTTTCAAAGCAATTAGTCACATAAACGACAGTTAAATTAATAATATAAATAAAGTATAAATAACCTACATACGCTGATTATCACACTACTTTTAATGGAGCTTTTTATAACACGATTTCAAATCTTTTATGGAGATGTTCACAAATGACCACCAGCTGTAAATAACACGAAAGTTTTTATGAAAAAACCTATCAAGATGTTATTTATGACTAAATTTAAGGATGTGGTATAATTCACAAAACACTGAGTAGTTATTTTTTTTTAAAGAATTTAATATTGGGGTGCGGGCACCCAAGCGCGTGCTTGCAGGGGCGTAATATTTTTTGTTTTTTTTTGTTGTGTTTTAATAAGTATATTTTTTTTTCTAAAAAAAAGCGCCCATGGGTGCTCGCATCCCAATATTAAATTCTTGAAAAAACAACTACCTGCTGTTTTCCGCAACCACAATTTATAAACAACATCCTTCAATTTATATTATTTTTTGATATCTCATCAAAGATGAAGAAGAATATGGAAGTCTGGGCATTTACGAGTCATAAAAAATTATATATTTATAAAATTAAAAATATGTACATATTTACAGAAATTAAAAACAAGACATTAAAAACTAACTAAGTAACCATCACGCCGCTTCCCCGCAGGGGTAGGCAGAGAGAATAGAACGCCACACCACTCTGTCCTTGCAAACATTCTTCGCCTGTTCCACGTTCATGCATCTCCTCATACATACCCGCCGATTGTTACGACTCCTAACCTGACTACTTTCAAGTATTTGGCATACCTGATCGTGCCATGTTTTTCTCGGTCTTCCTCTGCTGGTCTCTCCAAATACAAGACAAGATATTAAAGTAATTAACAAAACTTACACCTCCCTGTCATTGTCAGCGCTGAGAACGCCTACATTGTAATATGACTTTTTAATCGTGGTGTGTCCCTTTTTTTAAACAATTTGTCTTTGACTTGAACCTCGGTCTTTCTCTTTTCCCCTTTTCCTTCCTCCCGTCTCTCTTCCAGGTATTTTCACAAATTTACAAATTTGGAATTTTTTAACTATTCTGTAAAATACCCAAATAAAATAAAATACAAAAATACATTTTTATAAATGTTTATTTTGTGCCACGAGTAGCCACTGCATAGTTTTCGCCACGCGACCATTTAGTCTTGTTATTACCTACTTATTTCAACAAACACCTGCTAACGCATCAAATTGGGAACCAAAAGTTTTACCCCTCTAACAAATGACAAGTATTCAAGGATAAGGGTGGAAAGTATGCAGATAAAATACCAACACAATAAATTATCGACCTCTACCTACAAGACATCGTGAACGGCACCTAGGTGAATATAATTTTTATGATATTCACAGTGTGCCCAAATCACGAGTTTGTTCATGAATTGACGGTTGTACTTCACTTATTTTTTTATTCTTTATATTTTTATTATTATTATTTCTTTAGTTAGCTTATATTAAATTTAATACAAACTATTATTTACACTAAATTTACATTATATATATATATATATATATATATATATATATATATATATATATATATATATATATATATATATATATATATATATATATATATATATATATATATATATATATATATATATATATATATATATATATATATATATATATATATATATATATATATATATATATATATATATATATATATATATATATATATATATATATATATATATATATATATATATATATATATGTGTGTATAGATATGAATATATTTACATCTTCTTATAGTAAACAAAACATTTATTTAAATTCTTTCAGACTCTTTTCATTCTTCATACATACAGGCATCTCGTCATACATCAAACAATTTTGCGACTCTGTTTTTTTTTTTCAAAAATGGCAGTCTAGTACTTTGTTCATGAAAATTTTTGTATACTATATATATATATACATATATATTTATATATATATATAAATATATATTTATATATATATATATATATATATATATATATATATATATATATATATATATATATATATATATATATATATATATATATATATATATATTTATAAAGATAAGCATATTATACTCGAATATTAGTCTATTTTTTATAGGTAACTAGTTGAGTTTTTCTCTCATTTTTTCTATATTATTATCTTCTCCTGGTGTTCTTTATTCCATCTCGTAAACTCTTGGCAGATAAGCAGAAATGAAGACTCCAAGGAGCACCTTAGAGTCTTCATTTCTGACACTCTTAGCGCGTTTTTTGTTACTACCATATATAAAAAATCATAAATTTTTACTTGTATATGTTTTCGGAATGCCCTGAAAATGTATTATATCCCAGCAAAAGCGGCATATTTTAAACTTAATATTTACCCGCTACAAGGCAGAAAGTGTTGTTTTTGAAATTTGAAGAAAAGGTATGGTTTAATTATTTTTTTAAATATATGTAATAAACATTTTTCAAATGGAGAAAAAACATTCAGGTTTTACCTAAAAAGATCTGTTGCACAGTAAAAAGTTTAATAAGTGGCTTGATATTTATTTTGAATACATTTCAATATATTTTTAAACATAAAAAACGATCTCCTGAATAATCAAGTTTTTTGATACATGAAGTTGTTGAAAGGAGTGAGTGATATGTCATGATGGGTTAGCATTCACAGTTAGAAGTCCCATTTATTAACAGTTTATTTTTACAATGATTAAAGAAAACACTTGTTTTTAACCACTTGAGTTTTATTATAGACTACATGTTTCAGAAGTTAAACTTCCATCATTCAGGTCTGTATAATAACTGATATAATAAATGTATAGTTATTATACAGACCTGAATGATGGAAGTTTAACTTCTGAAACATGTAATCTATAATAAAACTCAAGTTGTAAAAAACAAGTGTTTTCTTTAATCATTGTAACATGTCTTACCACAAAGTTAATGCCGAAACAATAAATAAAATAAAGTTTATTTTTACAACATTTTGAGTTTGTCCAAATACTTGTTCACAAAATCTGGATTATCTCCAATTACAGGAGTTATTTTCATATTATTTTTTGACATCTCATCAAAGATGAAGAAGAATATGGAAGTCTGGGCATTTACGGGGCTGACGACCGTCATCGGCTGGTTTAAGTGATCACTTTACACACGTGTAACATTCACCAATTCTACCCATTATTGACAACCACACTACTCAAATTCTTGGAAGTTCTATATATATGAACCAATTTAGAAACCTTCTTCTTGAATCACTAGAACTTCACTAGAGACATCTATTGGTGAGATGTAAAGAAGCTTTTTTACTAAGCAGAAACTCTTATATTAGTGTGTATGAAAATATAAAAATAATATGAAAATAACTCCTGTAATTGGAGATAATCCAGATTTTGTGAACAAGTATTTGGACACACTAAAAATGTTGTAAATAAATTATCTGGTCAAATTATAAGCTTAATAATAAAAATGAAAATGGTATTTTCTGGCGTTTCTCATGTGTGTGATTATAATCCAGGATTCGGATCTCACACACTAATATAAGAGTTTCTGCTTAATAAAAAAGCTTCTTTACATCTCACCAATAGATGTCTCTAGTGAAGTTCTAGTGATTCAAGAACAAGGTTTCTAAATTGGTTCATATATATATAGAACTTCCAAGAATTTGAGTAGTGTGGTTGTCAATAATGGGTAGAATTGGTGAATGTTACACGTGTGTAAAGTGATCACTTACACCAGCCTATGACGGTCGTCAGCCCCGTAAATGCCCAGACATCCATATTCTCCTTCATCTTTGATGAGATGTCAAAAAATAAGTTTATTTTTATTTTTATAATCTACATATAATTTCTTAATATGGACAAAGAAGGGTATTGAGTTGAGAATGTATAATCAGGGGTTATACTGGGCTTACCCATCGTGGGCTGTTATTTTTGATTGTCAAATATCTCTTATTGGAAAGTAAGCGGACGCATCTCTAAAATGCAAACTAGATTTCAAAAAAGATGGCGCTACCTCACGCGTAAAATTTCCCCTTCAAAACAATTTAGGAAAGTATCGACGAATTCGTAATGTTATTCCGTTATATTGTGAAAGTGTTTAAACATTCAAATGCGAATTAATTGTTACAATTATCATATTAATTATTTTAGAATTCCACTCTTAATGCGTTTGTAACTGAAAACTATTAGAGATATTGAGGGAAGAGTGAATGTAAGGGGAAATCAAGCGGTAGTCTCATGGTCCGCCTCCGGAGTGTAATGGTCAGCACGCTCGGCTATTGTGCTGGACGTACCTTATTCAATTCCTTGGGGGGTCAAATAAATATAATCAAAATTTTCACTCTAATATTTATTCTATATTACCCTGGACTGGTACCTGTAGCGGAGGGCTGATCACCTCTCCTTCATGTGTTAACGATCAAGACAACACTGCGTTTATATGATGAAGTGCCCTATGCACCATTGGGTGAGGATAAGGATTTAAAAAAAAAGAAGAAAATAAGTCCCATGATCCCATGTCGCGGGCTCTATTTCTGATTCCACCATTTATATTTTTGTAGATCTCTATTTAATTTAAGTTTTACTTGGTAAATACCATTTTTTCTTAAAATCTATTGTGACACCAGCTGTTGATTTGTAATGACTAAAGCCTCTCCGCTTTTATCTATGTTCCCGCTGATAAAAAAACAACAAATAAATAAAAATAAGAAACACCTCCTACCCCCTCTTCATTCTTCAACGTCCCAAGGACACAACTCTAAAATTTAGTCTTAGCTTCACATACGATGTTTGAACATGATGCTGAATGGATCGAAACGTGTCACAATAGACTTAAAGAAATAGTTGTATTTACCAAGTAAAATTAGGCAAATACAACAAATATTCAAGTAAAATAAAAAATGGATAGATATTATTAATAAATAATATTACAAACAAATTAATAAATGAACAATGCTTGTATATAAACTTTCAAACCTGATTGTTGTTAAAAATAATTCATTATTGTAATGATAAAAAGCTGATTGAGATCAAAAAGGTAAAAAATACTGTAAACACAAAAAATAAGAGATGTTTTGAACATTTTATTATTTTCTTGAATGTTTTCCGCAGATACTTTGTGGCACATTTTGTAAACTTTATAAAAAATAAACAACT